>NW_028261392.1:1220000-1377500 GCF_051295495.1 Thamnophis sirtalis
GTGGAGATCCACACCCTCACCACCGCCCAGGCCTTCCGCACAGCCCTCAAGATCTGGCTAGCCCGTCAGGCCTGGGGATAAGTCTTTACTTTCGCCCCTCCCGAATGTCGAGTGAATGTTGTGTTTTATTGTTTAATTTATTCTCGCTCACATTTCTTTTTGTATTTGTCCTACACTCCCCCTCCCCCTTTTATTGTAAGCCGCCCTGAGTCCCCTCAGGGAAAAGGGCGGCCTATAAATGCATAATAAAATGAAAAAAAAAATAAAAAAAAAATCACGATCAGAGATGGTAAAAATGCACCTATCGCAAATCATAAGATACAACACTTAAGGGAGAGTCACAGGATGCTAAATAAGCCATCGACATAAATCATACTAGGACGCTAACAAAACAATATAAATCGTTAAGATACAAGCACCAAAGTGATTGTCGTAAGACGCCGATAGTCAAACTTCTTAAAAATCAAATCAAATAAACTCAACTTCTCAAGTGGCCATTGTGAAAAACCGATTTCCACACAAAGAATCTGCTAAAACCCACGAGCAGATTGAACCCCCGTCTCGGTTTGAACGAGGGAGGCCGGCGTGCATCCTTTGGCACTCTTCATTGGCTGACCACCTTCAGCTCTACTCACCTGCCACCCCCCCCCCAAAGATTGAAGGGAAAGCAGCAGCCTACCTTGTAAGGGGAGATGTGAGTATCCGAAGGAAAGGCTAACATCCCCATCACCTGCCGCACCTCGTCCAGCTGGCTCCCCTCAGCCTGGCTGAAATGTTTCCGTGCGTGCCTGGAATTCAAGAAGGGAGAAAACAGGGTTTCCTTCCCAAACCTCCTTTGCTCCCACAGATGCCTGGTCTGTTTTGTTCATTTAAAAATGGAAGCCACGTTGGTCCTAGGAACTCTGGGAGCAAATATCCCTTCTGGTACGAATTGATTTTATTCTCCGGAATAAAATTGGTCTTAACTCTTCAGAGCATACCTCCTGCTTTATGTTGCTATAATAATGTATATTTTGTTTCTTTGTAAATTTGACCTTCCTTCCTTCCTTCCCTTTATTACTGATTGGAAATCCCTTATAGCCTT
Organism: Thamnophis sirtalis; assembly: GCF_051295495.1. Taxonomy (NCBI): domain Eukaryota; kingdom Metazoa; phylum Chordata; class Lepidosauria; order Squamata; family Natricidae; genus Thamnophis; species Thamnophis sirtalis. The sequence goes on from NW_028261392.1 coordinate 1,221,085, forward strand.
AGCTTTAATCTTAATTTTGTACTGGGGCATTTTAGGCTGCTCAGAGTTAGTTGCCTGAACAATCTATAACATCCTGTAAGTGTGCAAATAAATGATTGCTCCTGTACAGAGTCGTACACTCCCCCGTCTCCCCTAATCCCTTATGGGTCAACATTACGTTTGACCGCTAATGCCTGTAACCTCAGAGTCTACTTAGATCAGGCCAAAACTCCATCTAATGTACCCGAGAATGGCAACCACATAGATGCGTTCAGGAAACTCCACAGGCCCAAAGAGTAATGGAATCGAATCCCACGTTCATATTTGCAACCTCTTAAAAGCCATCTAAATTGATAGCGGCAACCACATCCGATGGCACAATTCCCAGCGAAGAAATACTTCCTTTTCTCGATCGTGACTCTCTGTCAGTTTCTACTAGTGTTGTCACTGGGATACGTCTTCCTTTACTGCCTCCCCTCTAAGCTAAGAAACTCCAGAGTTCGTAGGGTCTCCTCAAATTTTATGGGTCTTCTCTGCAATTTTTTTCCCCCCAGTGCGCAATATCCATTTTGGGAGAACAACAAGAATGGTGGTATCACACCGTAGGTTTATACAATATCATGATTACATTGGCATTTCTATTTTCATCTGTTTCCCAAATGATTTCTGGGATGGCACAGGACTGTCTGTCTCCAACTGTATCTGACCGATCGGTTCCATCTGGCAAGAGAGCCGCTTCTAGGTTCCATCCAATAAACAATGGCATCTACTTGGATCCTGGCAGCAGCGTGCCCTTCTCTGCTGCAGCGGCTGCCAGCTGGAGTGAGAGTCTCCCTAAAATTAAAATTTCCCTCTCCCTCTGAAGGGGTCTCAGAGTCTTCTTCCAGGTCCTTGAAGAGGATCATCAATGCCCCTTCCTCTGTTTCCTTCTTTCCTTCCCTCCCTCCCTCTATTGCTGACTGGAAATCCTTTAAAACCATTTTGCATAAAACAGGGGGGGGAAAATAACTTTTGATTTGTGGTTTTGACAGCGAGAAACCATCAGAAAATACAACCATTAGATAATAGTAAATAGGGTGTGTGTGTGTGTGTTGTAACCGCAGAGTAAAAGATAATTTTGTAATGGTGCCGTATTTGTGGTAAAGGAACCTGGAAGGCTATTCCTTTTTTTCTTTTTACATTTGTCTTTTTTCCTCTTTCTTTCTTTCTTTCTTTCTTTCTTTTTCTTTTTCTTTCTTTCTTTCTTTCTTTCTTTCTTTCTTTCTTTCTTTCTTTCTCTCTCTCTCTCTTTCTTCCTTCCTTCCTTCCTTCCTTCCTTCCTTCCTTCCTTCCTTCCTTCCCTCCCTCCCTCCCTCCCTCCCTCCCTCCCTCCCTCTATTGCTGACTGGAAATCCTTTAAAACCATTTTGCATAAAACAGGGGGGGGGGAATATCTTTTGATTTGTGGTTTTGACAGCGAGAAACCATCAGAAAATACAATCATTAGATAATAGTAAAAAAAAAGGGGGGGGGGTTGTAACCAGAGAGTAAAAGATAACGAGGCCCTATTTGTATTTGAGGCAAAGAAACCTGGAAGGCTATTTCTTTTTTCTTTTTACATTTGTCTTTTTTTCTTTCTTTCTTTCTTTCTTTCTTTCTTTCTTTCTTTCTTTCTTTCTTTCTTTCTTTCTTTTGATGAGTTCCCTTCCCCTCTCGAATCGTGTGGCTGTTGGTTGTTTTAAATTCCCTGTACTTTTTGTTGTAGTTCTTGTGTTTCCCTTCCCCTCCTTGGGTTTGTGCGCCGCCCTGAGTCCCCCTGGGAATAGGGCGGCATATAAATAAAATGAACCTTGAAATGAACCTTTCTTTCTTTCTTTTCTTTCTCTTTCCCTCTCTCTCTCTCTCTCCCTCCCTCCCTTCCTTCCTTTACTTTGTATGTAATTTTTGTTACTTTTTATAGAACTTTGGTACAAGTGTGCATGGAACTCCCTCCTGAAGAAAACATAACTGCTTTCGGTAGCCATTATGAAAGAGCAGAAGCGTGATGAGGAGGCAGCACCCTTTAAAAATCACCTTTCGGGCGGGGCTTTCCTATGTGCACCTGAGTTGCCTCCTACCTGACAGCATCCAGCCTCTTGTTCTGTCGAATAAGTTCTATGAACTCCTGGATCCTTAGACTGAACTCCAGACAACTCTAAATGAAACAGAAAGCAAACCGACCTGTAATTTTATTGATGTTTACTTGGATAACTTACCCGAAAACCAAGAGAACATCTGAATATATTCAGAACCAGTATCGAAGTTAATGCCATGAAATTTAGTTACACAATTTGATATGTTGCATCATAATCAAATTTCTTTTTTCAGAAAAATATTTATGCATCCACGCTGAGAACTGTTTTTTGAAACGTTATTACAAAGAGTTCTATTTTCACAAATTTGTTCACTTGAGAGGAGCCGAGGTGGCGCAGTGGTTAGAGTGCAGCACTGCAGGCTACTTCAGCTGACTGCAGTTCAGCAGTTCAAATCTCACCGGCTCAGGGTTGACTCAGCCTTCCATCCTTCCGAGGTGGGTAAAATGAGGACCCAGATTGTTGTTGGGGGCGATATGCTGACTCTGTAAACCGCTTAGAGAGGGCTGAAAGCCCTATGAAGCGGTATATAAGTCTAACTGCTATTGCTATTGCTACTTTTTCTGTTTCAGCCTCCATCAGAAATGTTATCCATCCATCCATCTTCACTGAATAATTCTCTCAGAATAGCAATAGCAATAGCAGTTAGACTTATATCCCACTTCATAGGGCTTTCAGCCCTCTCTAAGCGGTTTACAGAGTCAGCATATCGCCCCCAACAACAATCCGGGTCCTCATTTCACCCACCTCGGAAGGATGGAAGGCTGAGTCAACCCTGAGCCGGTAAAGATTTGAACAGCCGAACTGCAGAACTGCAGTCAGCTAAAGTAGCCTGCAGTGCTGCATTTAACCACTGCGCCACCTCGGCTCTCTTCAAACAGAAATTACTTCTAATCTGTTCCTACTATAACTTGTTTATCACATTATTATTTTTTTTAAAAAATCCCGATTTATCTTTTAAGAAAGCCAAGGACGTTTGACGACTTAGCCAAACTCCAAGAGTGGGACTGAAGGGATAAGGTTTATTTGAAAGAGTAACTTCAAATGACTTTCTTCACATCGATCACTTTACAACACTTAAGATGCCAAAATTCACCCTTAGGGGATCCTCACTTATACTCTTTCATTCGGTGCCGCTGAAATGTGTGATCCTTACGGCCAGTCCTCATAGTTCCGGCTGTCGCAATGCCTTTTTCCACCCGGGGATCAAAATCTGGGCACTTAGCAACTGGCGGCACACTTTGGCGGCACGTCAGAAATTAAGTCATTACACTTCCCACACGCAGTTGCACTTATGTTCTTGTAAAGCAGGTTCTGTCCCTCACATGACGTAGAACTCGTGGGCTTTGGAGGTGGAGAGAGAGAGAGAGAGAGACACGGATCAAGGCTCACTTAGTCTGGCCTTCACCTCTGCCCTGCATTCCCTAAGGCAGTGCTTCCCAAACTTGGCAACTTTAAGACTTGTGGACTTCAACTCCCAGAATTCTCCAGCCAGCTCTGCTGGCTGGAGAATTCTGGGAGTTGAAGTCCACAAGTCTTAAAGTTGCCAAGTTTGGGTACCACTGCCCTAAGGAGCCAAAGCCAGCCAGCCTCTCTCGGCTTCAGCCTCCTTGCCCACAAAACCAAATTAACGGGGCCGCTGAGAGACGGAGATTCTCAGAGCAAACGAATAGCAAGGTCACCTTGTTTTCAGCGCCCTTGTAACATTGGATGGTCACTAAATGGACTATTGTAAGTCAAGGACTACATTTATTAGGTTAACTTCCAGCTGAAGGATGTTATTTTCTTCAACAGAGAACACAGAGTTATCCTACTATCCTATTTGACTAAAGGCCTTACGTTGAACAGGTTGCCCGTCTTCCTCCCTCCTACGCCTATACGATGCTCTTTGCGTTTTCAAAATAAACACACATATTCTGTCTTTAATTCTGACTGAATTGTGAGCCGCCCTGAGTCCCCTTCGGGGAAAAGGGCAGCATAGAAATATAATAAATCCAAATCCATCCAAATCTTTAAAAATATTCATCTTCCCCTTAGTTATAATTTAGTAAGAATAACCCACAACGGATTCAGAATAATAAAAGTTCATTCGCAATACTTTGGCTTGAGTGTTCTATTTATATCTCCTGTTTTGCTATACAAAGCTTCTGAAACGAACACCTTGATTGACACCTGTCACCTCCCCTCATTTTGCCACATTCAAGCACATGACCAACAAAACCAACATTCTCCGTTATTACCTTCATTTTCCTGAGCCTAGACTTGTTATCGTGACACCAAGCTAAACAAGTCATGGTTTCTTGCCTTTCCAAGGATTCCTCTACTTCTTTGGCGGTTAGGAACATCTCAATATTGACCAAGTCCTAGGAAAGCGGGAAAGCACAATTATTCACCCGAGAATCTCCGTCACTTACGATCCCGGGAACATCACGAGAGGACTTTTTGATCAGAACGGAAACCAGAGGACCCATAAAAGGGGAATATTTGTAGCTCAGTATGGCAAATGGAAGGAGGGTGTGTGAGAGAGGGGAGAGTACAGGAGCCGAGGTGGCACAGTGGTTAAATGCAGCACTGCAGGCTACTTCAGCTGACTGCTAGTTCTGCAGTTCAAATCTCACCGGCTCAGGGTTGACTCAGCCTTCCATCCTTCCGAGGTGGGTGAAATGAGGACCCGGATTGTTGTTGGGGGCGATATGCTGACTCTGTAAACCGCTTAGAAAGGGCTGAAAGCCCTATGAAGCGGTATATAAGTCTAACTGCTATTGCTATGGTGTCCTTCAAAGGTTATATTGGAGACGCCATCATGGATTGGCTGGAAATGTCAAGGCTTATTGGAGGTTTGGGCCACCTTGAGAGTAAATGCCCAAAGGCCTCCAAAGCTTTGACTTTCACAAGAAAGAAATTTCACAGCTCCCATTTCCCAAGAGCGCAGGCGATGAAGGAAAACTCCAATATTGAACACTAGAATATAATATTTGCTAATATTCACAAATCAGCGGGCTCAGCTTTTTTAGACTCTGGGGCGGCTTTTTAACTTCGCAACCCTGGAAAACGCTCTGCAAACAGAGATGGTTGACGAGACGGCTCAACCCGAAGCAGAGGGCTCCCGTAGAACTAAGAATAAGCGGCCATAAAGAGTAGCTCCTGCAATTTACAGTTGATTGCTTCCTGGCACATCCCAACTGCCTTGGGTATAGGACTGGCTACAAACATATAATCCTGGTATTCCCAGGGAGCAAGGTGCTAGTCCCTTTCCTTTCCACAATAACAACAGAGCCAAGGTGGCGCAGTGGTTAAATGCAGCACTGCAGGCTACTGCTAGATCAGCAGGTCAGCGGTTCAAATCTCACCGGCTCAGGGTTGACTCAGCCTTCCATCCTTCCGAGGTGGGTAAAATGAGGACCCAGATTGTTGGGGGCAATATGCTGACTCTCTGTAAACCGCTTAGAGAGGGCTGAAAGCCCTATGAAGCGGTATATAAGTCTACTGCTATTGCTATATTGCTATTGTTTTCAGCTGTGGGGTTATTTTCCTGCTCTCCCTCACACCATCTTCTTACTCGCCCATCTCGGTCTTGAATGTCCGGCCCTTAATTGGAAGGACGGAAGAGACAGGGCCAGAGACATTTGAGGGGGAGGGACAAAATGGGGGGGGGGGTCTAAGAGGTGGTGGAAATGTGATGAATGGAGCAATATTGTTATGGGAGAAAATGGGGCCGTTACTGAAAAGATTCCCAGGACTGGAGAAGGATAACATGAGAAAAGGATTGAGAGTAACTCTGCCTTAATTATATAGTTATAAGTTGAATCGGAGAATTGTCTGAACGGGCTTTCAAGGTTTCTATTATAATACCCTCTTGCTGATAAAAGACCTTTCCAGAAACCCAAGGGGGTTCCTGTTTCCTCCAGCTGCGTTCCTCGAGAGGCTTGGCAGATAAAAATTAAAAAGATGTAGCCGTTTATTATTCCTGCGTTAAACAAAGGGGAAACAAAGGGCTCTGTGTTCTCCCAGGAAGGACCTCCGTTAGGAAGAAATCTTAGAATCGTTTTGGGGCCGGGGGGGGGGGGATCCAAGTGATCTTTGTACAATTCCAACCAGCAAATGCATGTATAACCCACTTGAGAGATGGTATCCGGCTGCAGGGACTAAAATATTGCCTCTGCCTGCATTCTTTTAGCTCTGGTGACTAAGCCAAGATTATAAATTGCACATTAGAATTCCATTTGAGTGAATAAGTTAAACATAACAGGAAATGAAGAGCTGTTTTCTGACTGCCCAGAATTAATTTGCCCCGGGCCAATGTTCTGCTGCAAATGTTATTTGCTATTACATCTGTTCAGAACATGGGGGAAAAACCTGAACCCAAAACAGATCACCTTTCAAAGAAAAACTATGGCGTGTTAAAGGAGGGGGAAAAAATCCTTTATTCCACATACGCTCCGTGTGGGAAGGAGGATCTTCCAATAAACCCAATTTTTAAAATGATTATTCTGAGCTACGGAAAATATTAGGACGAACCAATTAAGCAAGCTGAATCAACGGATAAAATTCACTGTGCGGGATGAGAGAGTATATGTCATTCTAAAAATAATACGAATAAGCTGATTCCAGCCGAACATCAAAATAGGCTTCATACGCAGGAAAACAAATTGTACAGAAGGAACGAGAAACGACTTTGTTAAAAGGTTATCCGAGCACCACAGTGTACAAAATAAAATAAAATAAAAAGGATTTCAAGATAGGCCAGCTATCACTTCCTGCCACCTCATCTCGGGGGACAGATGGGAATTCTGCACACTTGCTGTTCAGTATAAAAACTTCCTTGAGCTTAGAAACCATTTAAAGAAAACAAACCTTAAAGACATTCTTGTTGTTTTTAGGCAGCATCTAATATAGCTCTTCTATGACTGGTGGACTTCAACTCCCAGAATCCCTGAGTCAGCAACTCAGGAATTCTGGGAGTTGAAGTCCACCAGTCATAAAGGGGCCAGGCATGACCCCCTCCCCCATCTCTGTAATAGAACCAGGTGACCACAACCGCCTGTCTTTCAACCGAGTATGCCCACCTCAATGCCGCTCTGCCTGGCTAATTTCACCGCGGTGTTGTAATAGCCGCACCGCAGGAGGTGTTCCACCATCATCCGGTCCATCCGTTTTTTCTTCCACATGTTGGCAGCTGCTGGCTGGTCGCTGCTGTGCTCTTTAAGATGCTCGATCCTGCGTTTGCATAGTTTCGCGCTCTCGTCTTCGGCCTGGATCGATTCTACTGCCTGCAGGAGGAAAAAAGGGCGGCTTTCAGTCCGATCTGCGCGCAGACATTTCTACTCCAGGCTCAAAAGAGCCAGGGATGCTTGCAAAGGGAAGGGAGCAAGGCCCGCTTGTACTCCGGATTAGCCGTATGAAATCTAGCCTAGATCGAGAAAGGCTATAGTTACAGAAAGTATAGTCCAGGGGTTCTCAACCTTGGCAACTGAGAGGAGTGGACTTCGACTCCCAGAATTCCCCAGGCTGCCTGGGGAATTCTGGGAGTTGCAGTCCATTCCTCTTAAAGTCGCTGTGGTTGAGACGCACTGTTAAATTGAACAACATCCTGGCCGTTTCTGCCTTCATTTTCTGAACATTTCTTTATGCCTCTGCTTGCAGCAGTGAAGGCATAGGAAAAATCAATTGCTCTGCACATGAGGTGCAAACATTTCGTAGGGAAGCTAAGAATTCCAGCCTAATGCAGATTACTCTAGTAATCAATACCTTTCTACTTAGCTCCTTTGCCCTCTCACTCCCCCAGTCACAGAACACTCACTGGGCTTGTGTGCAGGAGGAAAAACAATTGCACCCTCCCCCATCTCACACCACCATTGAAATCTGCTGTTTAATCCAGAATGAATATGGCATGGGTGCCGAAGAATGTTCTGCCTTAAAGCAAGCACAGGAAGGGTGAGGGATTTTCTGACTGATGAAAGAGACATATAAATCCATGCTTATTTTAACCGTTAAAGTCATTAGAAAGTGCATTTTAGTCTTCTAGAAAAGCAAAATAACCCTGGGATTTCAAATCACTTTTGCTTCTATCACTGAAGGAGAATATTTGTAAGTCAGGATTGAAATGGGGGATCCTGAGCTTGCTTGTTTTCTTGCAGATGTTTGTTTATTTATTTATAAAATTTATATGCCGCCCAATCCCGAAGGACTCCGGGCAGCTTACAAAAAAAAGAGGGGAAAAAAAAAACCGGTTTAAAATCACAACGCCACATACATTCATTCCGTTTCAACTACCCTAACTAGGTAACAATAGCAATAGCGCTTAGGACTTACATACCGCTTCACAGAGCTTTCCAGCCCTCTCTAAGAGGTTTATAGAGTCAGCCTGTTGCCCCCAGCAATCAGGGTCCTCGTTTTACCCACCTCGCAAGGACGGAAGGCCGAGTCGACCTTGATCCAGGTGAGATTCGAACTGCCAAATTGCAGCCAGCAGAAGCAGCCTGCAGTACCGCACTCTAACCACTGAGCCACCATGTTAGCGGTAGGTAACATCATCAGTGCTAGTCATCATCAGTTTGCGGTCAGCTTATAAATTGACAAGAAACATCACTCTTTACTGGTAACTGATGCTGTTACCTAGCTAGCACTATAAAACGTCTGCAAGGAAGGAAGCTCAGCCAGCACCAAAGGACCCCTCACTTTTATCACTGGAAGTCTTCAAAAGATTGGACAACTGTTTGCCTGGGACAGAATAAGGTCTCCTGCCTTGGGCAGGGGGTTGGACTAGAAGACCTCCAAGGCCCCTTCCAGCCCCAGGATTCTAGGATTTATCTAGGAAATCCAAAATGGTTCCTTCTTCTTCTACATGGCCTTTCCTAGATCCAAAGACAAAAGGGGAAAAAAAGTACTCAGTTCGCTGTGGCTAACACCTTAAAGAAGGGCCCGCTTTTCCTAAGCTCACACAATAACAACACAATCCCAGGAAAACACATCTTTGTGCACAAGGGGCCTCCCCAGCAAACATACCACCTCCTTAACCATTTGCTTAAAGCAGCCAAGGGGCTCTGCAAATGCCCCCCGTTTTTCAGACTGAAGGTGCATGATTCATGCCTGTGTACCTTAATCCAGAGGAACCTCTAAGCCTTCCCCTAGTGAGGAGGGTCCCTCCAGCAAGGAATTCTTTTCCCATTATAGGCAGTGCCAACAAACAGCGATTTGTTAAGAAATAAAACAAAGTCGAAGTTATGTAAATTCCCTGAGTGTCACTGCAGATCTGGCAAGATTTTGCTGATTCTTAAAATGTTTCTTTTTTTAAGGTTTGTTTTTTCAAACAAAAAATCCTGTAAACTCAGGGAACTTTGCAGACATGAAACCTCTGATCTCAAACAAGATCCAACACTTTGCAAATCGCTTGCTGCTTCTTGCTAAAAAGCTAACTCTGATTGCTGTTGGTTGAAGGGCTGGATTCCTTCGCTGAGCAGTCACCCAAAATCAATTGGAATAAAGACATATTGTGTCCAAAACAAGGATTCTTCTCGCCTTGGAACGTGAAAACAGAATAAACTCCCAGATGAAGATAGAACTGGAAAAAAATCACAAAGCCCAAGCAAACGAAATGAGGCAGGAGAACGTTACCTTCCGTTTCAGGACGCTGAGTTTTTCCACCACTCCGTCCAGGAGACTGACCACCGAGTCCACAGCTGGACAGCTGCTCAGGGTCTTCTCCAGCTCTGCCACCACCATGGTCACGTGGCTGGTTTCTCGGTCAATGTTTTTCTGAGCAGCCCGGAACCGTTTGTTCAACGTTTCGTAAGGTACCTTCAAAAACAAACAACCTTTTGTCGTTTACAGAAAACGCTTCTCCTAGCTTGGTTTGTTATCTTTAACGGGCAAATTGAGATTCCACTAACTTCTTTAAAACATGAATAGATATGCCACTTTCCAGCAGAAACAGCTTAAGAGTTATTAAGTTACTTGCAATTCTGTTCGGGCTCACCCAGATACTACACATCTGTTTATGTTGGAAAGAGTAAGGATTAGAGAAAGAGCCTTGGAACTGGCATCTGTATTCTAGATATTCCAGTTATTATCTCAGTGTTTCTCAACCTTGGCCACTTGAAGATGTCCGGACTTCAACTCCCAGAATTCCCCAGCCAGCATTCGCTGGCTGGGGAATTCTGGGCGTTGAAGTCCAGACATCTTCAAGTAGCCAAGGTTGAGAAACACTGTATTATCTGAAATTGGCAGATAATAGAAAATGAGAAAACTAACTCCTTACCTCTAGCCTCACTGGCTTAAAACGCTTATCAAAATAGAAATCCAGGTTTATGTCACCGGGAAGGTGGGGGAAATCAGTAGCAACAGCCCCCCACCCCCCTCCCCAGGTACTCAATTTATGTTTTTATATAAACAGTATTTTTGAAGCTACAAGGAAAAGGCGAGTCAGGTTTTCCCAGGAGCCTGTGAACTGAAATGGAATACTCTTCCTGTCCATTTAATGAACGCCCTGGGTAAATGAAACAGGGGAAACCCCCCAACCCCCTTCACATACCAAAATATAAGACAACACCTGCTGCCAGATCCTTTCTCCCAGGGTAAAAAAATAATAAATCATCATCATGCCTCAGAATTTTGAAGTTTATTTAACCTGGCCTGCCTTGGCATCATAATGGGATGATGTTACATCAAGACAGAGGTTACATCAAGACAGGCATGTTTGATGGAAGGGAAGCGTAATTGCACTGAATTTTATCTCATTAGTTTATACTGAGCTTGATTAAAGATCCAGTTAGATGAGAAGACACAACAGGACTACAGGACTTCTCCTGCAAAATGTTTGCCAATTGGGCAGAGGGACCCAGATGTTACTGTCAACCAGTTTGTTTACAAACACACACTCACCTACATAAAACCACAGATAGGATATTACTTACTGGAGGTGAATAAAGCAAGGCACTATTTAAAAACCTAACCCACGTATGTATGTATGTATGTATGAAAAAGCCCCACATTATCCATAAGCTTGCTTATAGCCAAATTAACTCTTGGGGTCAAAGTAAAAATCTTATCCCTGGTGTATGTATCTAGGCAGGTGTCTGTGTGTGTTTGTGTGTGCACGCGCGTACACACACACACTCCTGCTAAATATAAATTGACAGTTTCCAGAGACATTGATAGCTTTCCATTAGCCTTCCTTATAATGGCGTAATGCAGCATAGCCTTTGACTATTTTAACAGACTTTGTATTATGCCTTAACGAAAGAATATATAGTAGGTCATCCAGAGACCTCAGGCTGAAGGAACTTTAATCCATGTCCTTTGCTATGCACTTCAGAGAAACCATTCGGTGTTTAAAAGAGGTTTCAAATATTTGGGATTCCATCGCACAAATCGTAAGAATTGCATTTCACCGTCAGCTGCATTACAACTGAAATAGGGATAAAGACTCTTATGTAACTTGTGGGATTTTTTTTAAAAGCAAATCTATTTTAACCTGCTTCTTTTCTACTGATACTTGAATTTTGTTTACTGAGATATATTAATGCTGGGAGCCATTTTGAGTGTTTTGTTTCTTTTAGAAAATGAAGACTCAAAGTGTAATGACTACCAATAGTAATTCAGAAATAAGTCCCATGTTTTCTTTTTTGTTTATATTATCTAATTTCTGGACAGTTCTCATGTACGAAATTCCTAGAGTAACGTATTAAAAAAAAATCAAAATTAAAAGATAAATACAGCCACTAGAAAGCCAACAAAATGTATGACAACCACATTTATGTACTCCTTCCTGGGTTTCCGAGTATACAGTGGGATGTTTACAGTCTGTCTGATTGCATGCTTAAATAAAGAGAAAGTTCATTTTGTATAAACAGGAATGTTACTATAATTAAGAAAAAAACAAACTAAGAAGTTTCAGTTCTTTGTTGTTTCTTTCTTGAACTTCATATTCTCATCCCAAAGGCCACAATAATTAGAAACAGGTAATTTCTGATTGTAAATATTATTCACACCCTCAAATCATCTGAAGAAAAATATTAAAGACACTTATCTGCATTCAATGTTCTAAAAATCAGTCACTGCTGGAGTTATGAATAATGATCAAGAGATTTAAAAATCTATTTCACATTTCTCTTCCTACTGTGTGGAGTAAACAGGCTATACAGGATTGTCAAAAATGAAAGGGGAAGCACAGGCTTAAGTGGCGGGGGGGGGGATCGGCATTTTTCAATGTTTATATGAATACGAAAAAAGTTGCAATTTCCTTGGCATATTTTACTTGATGACATTAATCCTTCCCAGCTGTATTGTGCATCTGCATGGCGGTTTGTGCGCTGTCTCTGCTTAGGGAGGCAAAAACCAGTCCTGCCTCTGCAGAATTTGATTAGTTCCAACGTGGTTCATATTATTTCAAGAGGCAAATCAACAGGAATTGAGATAGTCATCTCTCCCCCCCCCCCCCGCCCTCTCTCACCACCACCCACTGTTGCTACCCAAACTCCACTTCCTTCCATATCCCACCCCCTTCTAAGGGTGGGCTTTTTACTCAATCGGAAGGCTGGTAGTTTAGATATACCTGAATGGTCTCGTATGCTGAAAAGGAGCCCAAATGCAACATGGTTTAGAATAATATTTGATTTTTTTTTAAAACCATTCCTTCCTTTCTCATCTCATCCCTGCTTTTGGGGCTTTTTTATTCCTAACAATTCCATTCTTAATCAACTGAAGCTCAACTCCTTGGAACCCCAAAGTTTGCATCTGGAACATCAGTACTATAGGTGACTGCCATGCAACTCGGTTTTAGAAGGCTTCTCCAGCTTCTAAAGAAGTTTAAATCTTATGCGTGGCTTCTGGGGAGGGGCCTTCAACTGTAAAATGTCCTTTGAAAGAGAGGGTCGTCACAACCTGCTAATTCTGCAGACTGTTTTGTGGATCTGAAGCCATCAAAGGTATCATTAAAATCAGCCTTGGAAGGTGAAGGTTATTGGGCTGCAGAAATCCCACCATTATCATTTGAATTATCTGCCTCTGACCTTCAGGAGAGGCACTAATGGTTTCCAGAACAGTCATTTCAGAGCCTCCAGGCGCTCCCTCAACTGAGGAGTGATTCCCAGGTGAAATGGGGCACCTGGGATTTAGAAGGCAGGCATGCTGATCACAGGTTTCCTGTCCCGTGAAAACACCAAGGAAATTCCCCCAAGACCTTTTCAGACCAGGCACCCCGCTCTCAATCTTGGTCTATAATTTCATCCGATCTGAAAAATGACAAGGGGAGGGGGGGCTGCTGTATCCTGGAATTCCACTCTGGAAGTTCTGTCCATAGAGGGGGCCAACCCCCCTCCCCCCAAAGAAAATGCCGTCCTTTCACCCAGGAGATGCAAAATTTGAAATAACTTCACTTGGATCTTCACAGAGAGCCAAGTTGGTGCTTCCCACAGCCTGGGGAGGCCACATCTAAAACTCGAGTCCAGTTTGGGTCACCATGATTTTAAAAAAGACGTTGAGACCCCAGAAAGCGTGCAGAGAGAAGGGATCTGGAAAAGGGGGGGGCTAAACCACCTGATGAAAGGCTGAGGGAATTAGGAACACCTGGCCTATTGAAGAAGAGGCTAGAGGTGACAGGATAGCTGGCTTCCAAGCACTTTGAGGGGCTGTCACAGGGAAGAAAGGGATGGGCTTATTCTCCAAAGCACCCGAGGGAGCAGTGGGTGGGAGCTTGTTAAAAGGAGAGCTAACCTGGAAGTAAAGGGAATTTTTCTGACAGTTAGAACAATTCATCAATGGGACAGTTTGCCTCCTGGAGTTGTGAATGCTCCATCCCTGGAAATTTCGAATAAGACACTGGACCATCGTTTGTCTGAAATGGTCTAGGTCAGGATCTCCTGCTTGAGCAGGGGGTTGGACTCGAAGTCCCCTTTCAAATATTACTCTATAATTATGTTAACCAGTGGAACTGCTTGCTTCCAGAAGATGTGGGTGCTCCATTATTGGAGGTTTTTAAGAAGGGACTGGACAGCCATTTGTCCACAATGGTATGAGGTCTCCTGCTTGAGCAGGGGGTTGGACTAGAAGTCCTCTGAAGCCCCTTCCAGTCCTATGGTTGTATGATCTATGTCAGTGGTTCCCAAACTTGGCAACTTTAAGACTTGTGGACTTCAACTCCCAGAATTCTCCAGCCAGCTCTGGGAGTTGAAGCCCACAAGTCTTAAAGTTGCCAAGTTTGGGAACCACTGATCTATGTTAAGGCACCAAGCTAGGGGCCAGAAGACTGAGAGCTGTAGTCCCGTCTTCTGCATGAAGCCAGGGAGGTGACCTTGGGCCAGCCACACTCTCTCAGCCCTGGGAAGGAGGCAATGGCAGGCCACTTGCCAAGGAAAGGGGAGGCACCAGCCCAGGTGGTCATCAATGAGTCAAAGGCAAACCCCCTCCCCCCCAAAAAGTATGTCTGAGTCTAAGAGCATTGTGGCAAAGTCAACTACAGGTAATCCTCATCTTACGACTGTAATTGAGCCCCAAATTTTTCTTGCTAAGTGAGACATTTGTTAAGTGAGTTTTGCCCCCCTTTACGATTTTTCTTGCCAGTTATTAAGTCAATCACTGGAACTGATATATTAGTCACCCAGTTGTTAAGTGAATCTGGCTTCCGCGTTGATTTTGCTTGTCAGAAGGTCGCAAAAGGGGATCAAATGACCCTGGGACCGTTATAAGTATGAGTCGGTTGCCAAGGGCCTGGATTTTGATCACGTGACCACGGGTGTGGAAAACCACAGTGTGGAAAAAAGTCACTTTTTTCAGTGCCGTTGTGACTTCGAACGACTACTAAGCGAACTGTTGTTACCTTCATTATTTCATAATTCTGAGCATTAATATTTACTTTTAAACTTTTTTTTTTTGCTTCGGCTCAGATGTCACTGAGAGCCTCCCAGAGTTTCCACCCGATGCTAAGATGGGCGGCCAGTAAAGTTTAACACTAAACAAACAAATAAAAGGAGTTACAGGTAATCCTCGACTTACAACGGATCATTTAGCGACCATTCGAAGTCACATCATCATTGAAAAAAAGCCATTTTTCACACTTAACGACTGTCGCCGCATCTCCTGTTGGTCCTATGATGCGTGTTCAGACCCTTGGCCCCTGAACTCATATTTATGGCCGTCACGACGTCACGTGATCGATCCCCTTTGGCGACTTTCCGACAAGCGAAGTCAAAGGGGTGGAGGGAAGAGAGAGCCGGATTCGCTTAACGACCGTTGACTCGCTTAGCAGCCGTGGCCAGAAAGGTCGTTAAAAGGGGAGCAAAAGCCTCATGGAACCAAGGTCTGGCTGAGCAACGGGGGGAGGGGGGGCTGGGGGGGGGGCTCCCTACCTGGTGGTCGTAGGTCGAGGACTCACTCGTCTGGGAGGGAGGGGCGAGTTCTAGCCCCGCCCCCATCAGCTGGAGGGTCCTTGGGCCCTTCTCCCCCCCTCTCTCTCGGCCCACCTCACAGGGTTGTTGCTATGGGGAAGGGGGGGAGCATTAGAAGGGCCAGTTTTTGTGTTAATTCTCCATTTGAAAAAAGGAAATCGTGGGGGGGGGGCGGTGAAGATCCGAAACTCCCCTCAAAAGACCCTCCAGGGCGGCGCCCCTTCCCTCCCCGGGACCCCCCCCTTTTCCCCCTCCTCCTGGGCGGGGAGACACCCCCCCCCTTTCGGGCTCCGGCCTGGAGGGAGGAAGCCGCCTCGCCCTCCCTTCCCCACAAAGGCCATGTCGGCGGGGGGGGGGGGCTTAAAGGGGGGGGCTGCGAAGGAAGAGCCTGAGGAGGGGGAGGGTCCCGCCTGAGGGGGGAAGAGGAGGAGGGGGCGAGGGGGACCCACCTTGAGCGTGGGGTACTCCTGCACCTTCAGCGTCATGGAGAGCTGCGCCGCCGACTCCTGCACCGCCATCTTGGACCCGCCGCCGCCGCCGCCGCCGCGGCAACAGCGCCGCTTCCGGCCTCTCCCGGCAGCCCCCGCGGCCGTCGAGAGACGCTTCCGGCCCCGCCCCGCCGCTCCCCCTCACGCCCCGCCCTGCCGCGCCTGCGCGCTCCCGCCCCTCCCTCCCCTGACAGGAGGACGCCTCAGCCGCGAGCAGAGAAGCTGAGGGAGCTTCCCTGAGTCCTTTCCCTCCTCTTTCCCCCCCTCCCCGCTCCTTTCTTTCTCCGTTTGGGGGAACCTGCCGGCCAATGGGAACGGCCGTTGGAGGAGGAGCGGCCGAGGAATCGTCGCGTGATTGGAAAAGAGAAGGGAAGGGCGGGGTTTAAAGCCCTTCGGGGGCGCGGCTCTGACTCGGATTGAACCACTGCACGAAGAGCGAAGGGGGGGGGGGACAGACTCTTCCCTTCTCGGCCAATCCGAGGTGGAGCCTGGAAAGAGTGGGCGTGGCTCAGGGACGGATGGCATAGGCGGATTTTTCGACTTTGCAAAAAGAAAGATCGAGGGAGATCCCGCCGCTCTGCGGGGAATCGGTCCCTTCTGTGCCTAAATCTGGCTTCCTCCAGCACGCATAACCTGCATCTCCGGTTTATTATTTTTTTCTCCTGCTTTGCAGGTTCTCCCCTCCCCCCCTGCGTTTGCACAAATTTGTGCTTGCCAGGTAGTCCTCGCTTTACGACCTAGGTTGACCCCAAAATTTATGTTGCTAAGTGAGGCGGGTGGATTTTTGCCCGTTTTATGACTTTTCTTGCTGCAGTTGTTAAGTGAGTAGCCGGTCGTTAAGTGAACCCGGCTTCCCTGTTGACTTTTGCGGTCGCAAAAGGGGATCCTGACCCTGGGACACTGCGACCTTCACGAATGTGAATCAGTTTCCAAGCCTCTGAATTTTGATCATGTGGCAGAGATGCTGCAATGGACATAAGTGTGAAAAATAGATAGATAGATAGATAGATAGATAGATAGATAGATAGATAGATAGATAGATAGATAGATAGATAGATAGATAGATAGATAGATAATATGGATGTGTGGAGACAAGATGAAGAAATAAATACATGGGATCTATCATTAGTCCTTGACTTATGACCACAAAACTTTTCCTGCTAAGTGAGACAGTTCTTAAGTGAGTTTTTACCCCCATTTGATGACCTTTCTTACCAGGGTTGTTAAGTGAACCACTGCAGTTGTTAAGTGGATGGACCAACAGACTGTGGTGCCTTTCCTTACACAGAAAGTCCTCGGTTTACGATTTAGCTAAAACTTCCACTGCAAAGCCAGCTTAAGTGAGTTTTGCCCCATTTCTTTCATGCCACAGTGGTTAAGTGAATTTACTAGAAGAATTCTAGTAAATCTACATAATCTAAATAAATTAGATGAGTGTGAAAACTAATGACCTTCCATTCCTAGAGCCCAGCACAAATAGGTAAGGGAGAAAACATCCCTTTTAATAAAGAACCAAACTTTTAAGCTTGGAAAATAAAAATACATTTAGTGGTAAGATTACAATTAGAAAAGTCTATTCTAACTTCCAGGAAATTTGCAGTCTACAGTACACGGTTTAAAACATTCCCCGGTATATAATTGTTAGATTTCTCAATAAGCTTTGCAAAGTCCTATTGCAGTGTTTCTCAACCTTGGCCACTTGAAGATGTCCGGACTTCAACTCCCAGAATTCCCCAGCCAGCGAATGCTGGCTGGGGAATTCTGGGAGTTGAAGTCCGGACATCTTCAAGTTGCCAAGGTTGAGAAACACTGTCCTATTGCAAGGGAAGACCACCAGAGGGAGCTACAGGCTCCCCAAAGTCAGAATGGCTTTTTAAAAATACAACATTCTGCTTTATCTATACAAAATTGTCTCACTTTTAGGCCGGGTGTTTTAAATAATAGCTTGTTGAAAAGCCGTTTAGGAGTTTATCATTCATGCCGTGCCGTTAACCACAATTAAAGAACCATAATTTTCATTCAGCCAAAGGGCAAGGAAATAGCATTATAGCTAGCGCAGAACTGCCTCACTCCAAACTGTAATTTTTGTAATAGTTTAATTTTTATCCTTTCATGTATTTAACAATCCAGGTTGTTGTGATGGGAAAAGATAGAAAAAGGGAGCCACTACATAGGCTGCATCGAATTCCTGAACGAAATGCAAGTTTTAAGTCTAAGGCAAGTTAATTGTTATCCTGATTGTCCCACCATCCGTTACTATACGATATGATGTGTCCGTCTGTGTAGGTAGGAGAAGGAGGGGCAGAGCCAGAGTTGAAATGATTTCCCTGGTGCCCTTCAATCTTATTTATTGATTAGAACAAAAGGAGCGAGGGAAGCCCCCCTCCCCCAGGAGAAAGAAATATTTTGAGAAATGTTTTTTTAAAAAGGCAGAATATTATAGCAATAGCAATAGCAATAGCAGTTAGACTTATATACCGCTTCATAGGGCTTTCAGCCCTCTCTAAGCGGTTTACAGAGTCAGCATATCGCCCCCAACAATCCGGGTCCTCATTTCACCCACCTCGGAAGGATGGAAGGCTGAGTCAACCCTGAGCCGGTTAGATTAGAACCGCTGAACTGCAGATAACAGTCAGCTATTACATTTCCCTAAAGGAGAAATGGAGAAAC
Source organism: Thamnophis sirtalis (assembly GCF_051295495.1). Classification (NCBI taxonomy): domain Eukaryota; kingdom Metazoa; phylum Chordata; class Lepidosauria; order Squamata; family Natricidae; genus Thamnophis; species Thamnophis sirtalis. Next base: position 1,239,715 of record NW_028261392.1, read on the forward strand.
GTGTTTTTGAGTAGCCCCCCCGGTCTTTCTTAATAACCCACAGGAGATGCTGGCATGTAAGGAGATAAAAGAGCTTATTGAAAGAGGAAGCCGACTGTCTAGATGGCTCCATTCATAAGCGAAAGCAAACACCGCAGGCAGGAACTCATTCAAGACAGGATATTTCTAAACGCCTCGCAGCAAAGCTTGACCAGCCGGCAAAAGCAGAATGGTAGGATTAGAGCTGAGGTGGCGCAGTGGTTAAATGCAGCACTGCAGGCTACTTCAGCTGACTGCAGTTCTGCAGTTCGGCTGTTCAAATCTCACCGGCTCAGGGTTGACTCAGCCTTCCATCCTTCCGAGGTGGGTAAAACGAGGACCCGGATTGTTGTTGGGGGCAATAGGCTGACTCTGTAAACCGCTTAGAGAGGGCTGAAAGCCCTAGGAAGCGGTATATAAGTCTAACTGCTATTGCTATTGCTATTGCTAACACGCAGCCCCTCACCCAAGATCCAGCACTGAACGAAAGCCGTTAAACCAGAATAAGAATTGCCCAACAGCCTTTCATAACACAAAGCTCCTTCATTGCGCTGATTGAACCAGATGGATTTTCTTGCCAACAGGAGATAATATTCAAATAATGAACGAACAATTGCAGAGCCCAGCTGAGGTTGGACTCTGTGCGTTTAAAGTCCCTTTAACAGGTAATTATTCTTCGTTCCCTTCCTCCATCATCTGGAAATGCTCTGGTTGCATCCGTAGGTCAAGTATTTCATTGTTAATTGTCAGATAGCAAATAACCCAGCGAACATTTCCAGCCATCAAAAGCGGATGCATTTTAGCTTGTCCTCATTTTGTCAACTCAAAAGCTTCCACGGAGAAAAACTATCGAGAATTTCAAGCCGGAACAGAGAGTCAGATTTGCAAATACTTTTGCTATGTTTAGCCGTGAAACAATCGCGGAGTAAATTAGTTTCCAGGGTAACCGATTTGTTTCCCTAATTTGGCGAGACCCCAAATATAAAACGGGAGCGTCATGGGAATCATAAGAATCTTAATTGTGTTGCCCCACGCAAGTTAACACAGAGCGTTGCTGGCTTTGTAAAAAAAGGACATTATCATCGCTTGCCTTTGGAGAGCCCCCCCACTATAAATATGCTAAGCAAGATATCGCGTTATCGATTTCTCAATAAATGCATGGCCATAAATATTTAATGGGCATCAAGAAGACGTCCTGGCAAGCGTGTCAACTTTTATTTTCTTGACATTTTCACGGAATGCGTTAACGCCTCGCTCTCAATACCACATGGTCCAATCTTTGACTGGGAAGATGTTGTCATTATGTAAAACTCAGAAGGCTGTGAGAAGCCCCCCCATGCAAATATATTTTGTTCCTTACACTGTTATCCCTTAAAATATTAACAGAATCCACCGTAGTTTGAGAATCGGTATCTCCGTTAGGTAACTGTTCTGTCCCCCCTTCTCCGCTCATTCAAAGACGACAGTCAGACAGACTTAAAAGGAAAGAACTTTATCAGTCCTTGGCTGCGAGCCCAAAATAAACATAAATAAAGTCTCTGGCAAGAAGATAACAGAATGCAAAAACAAAGATCTCTTACAAAGCAAATCACTTCTCCAAGTGTCTCTTTGAGTCAGGGTTACAGAAAGCAAATCACTTATCCAAGTGTCTCTCACAAACAAACCACGACCGATGAACGATGAACGTTGACTCCTGCAACCAGGGCGTGGCACCATCCGTCCTTTTATCACCAGAAGACGACGCTAACGAGCCCCAGCTGCATTGTTATTCCTGCATCCCGACTCAACTCACAGCAAACTTCTGCTGAGTCACAACAGGTAACTGACAGTCAAGCTGAAAGCAAGTTAATCAACCCTAAAATTAGCAGCCTTCCTCAAACCCCCAAATAGGTTATCCGCACCTAATCCACATATCAAAGGTTAAGGTCTGCAACAGTGGTGGGTTCCGGGCAGTATGGCCCGCTACGGCTATACCGGGAGTAGCCAGGAGCAGCGGCCACCCCTACGGGTAGGGCGGCTCATTTGGTCTGCCCGCCTGCATTCCATAGCTTTTTATAACGCATCCAGCCAATTGCACACGCGCGCACTGCCTGCACGACCACCGCCAAGGAGCTGGGTGTCTCAGGGTGGTGGTATGTGCATGCGCGCGGAATGTGCGTCCCCAACCAGGATGCCCAGCCCTGTGTGCAGCAAACACGGAGTTAATTAAATTAGGTCTCCCAGAGGATCTGCATGTTCACAGGAATAAACATGTCTAGGCACCACACACACACACACACACACACATCCCTCTCAAGTGTCACCTGAGAATCAACACCTAGGCAAGCTCCCCCTGTAAAATTCTGGTGCTGTATCCCATTTCTCTGCAGTCTACCCTTAAAAGCACATTGTTTTGCTTTTAGGAATGAATATTTCTTCTTTCCTCACAGCTGTCTGGATCTCGTTTCTATTTATCCTTGCGCAGCCCCTGCTGCAGATGGGACCCCCAAATTATTCTTCTGACCAGGCCAAGCTTCGAATTGCTGTGTTTCCCCGAAAAAGAAGACCTAATGCGTCTTTTGGAATAAAAAATAATATAAGACCAGGTCTGATTTTCGGGGAAAATATGGTGGAAAAGAAAAAAACAAAATCAAAAAGTCTTTTTTAAAAAACCCTTTCCTTGTGTTTGTTAGTGTAGAAAAGAGGTTCCCAAACTTAGCAATTTTAGCAACTCTGCTGGCTGGAGAATTCTGGGAGTTGAAGTCCACAAGTCTTAAAAGTTGCTAAGTTTGGGAACCTCTGGTGTAGACAAAACCATTTTGCAACACACAGTTTTATTCAGGGAAGTCGGCTCTGCTGAGATTGGAGCACATATGAGGGGACAAAACATGAAATCTAGACAGAATTTATGATCCTTACAAATTACTTGGGTTTGTTATATTTTGGGAATATGTCAGTAGCCAATAAAATTCGCATAAAACGGTTGGAAAACCGGCTTCTGACAAATAGGGAGGAACAACCTGAAGCCACTTTGATGTTCTAAAATTCGATACTAGATAAATAAACAGGTAGGCTTCAACTCAAGCCCAAAATGGAAGCTGGAATTTCCATTGATAAGCAAGACAACTTTTCTTTGCCACAGTTGTTAAGTGAATCACACAGTCATTAAGCGAATCGGGCATCTTCCGTTGACTTTGCTTCTCAGAAGCCAGCTGGGAAGGTCAGAAATGGGGATGACTGTGACCCCATCAGCTGTCGTAAATACACGTCAATTGTCAAATTTTGCCCAAATTTTGATCATGTGACGATGAGGATGCTGAAAAGATTGTAATTCTGAGGACCAAACCTTTTTTTCCAGTGGCTAAATAAATGATTGTAGTACCAATGAAGTAAAAAAAACAAAGTTTGTAAGTCGTAAACCTACAGCTAAAAGTTGCAAAGTTAAAAAAAAACACATTACAATGGTAATTGCTTATTATTTCATGCCCCGAGAGATCTATTTTTCTTCAGTTTTCTGAAAGCGTTTTCTTTCCTGATTTTACTTCTCATTTAGATCTGAGTCCTCCCTCCCCTGTCTAATTTTGAGGGGGGCCACTTGGCCAGAATTATACTTCCCTCCTCATTCTTCTGCTATCCATTAGATGGTGCTGGTATATCATATAACTCAAGAGTTAGTTTGTAAGTTGCTCATAAATTAAAAATAAAGGGCAATTTGAACTTTTAAATAACTTACAGTTGATGTCTTAAATGTTCTTCGTAGCATAGGATCGCTGGTCTGTTTTCCAGATTTTCTTAAATCGCTCACTACTACTACTTTGGGCAATAAGACACAAATTTTGCTCCTTTTCATCTTCAGGAATGATTCGCTCCTTACAAATCAAAAACAAACATTCAAAAAATACCGATGGAATGTTAGGTTTTAAACTATAGGGAGCTTCAAACTGAAAGTAAACAGAGTTAAAATGAAGAAAATCCTGCAATGAAAAAACTCTGGAAGGATAGATAACACCCTAAATTTGAATTGATTCGTTTTTGGCGTGGTTTGACTCTGAGATGAGTCTGGGTAGCCAACGATAAAGTGAAAAGGAATGAACATTAAATATCACAGTACAAAATAAATCAGCAAGAGGGAAAGCTGGGCAATCGACAGAAAAACTCCTGCAAAACGTATCCCACAAGGTGCTTTAACTACCGTGGCTTGGAAGAACAGCCAAGTACCGATAAAATATTTGCAGCTCAGGGTTGAGCGGTGGGGTCCTTGGTGCTCTCTGAGCTTGGCGGTTTTCTTGCAGACGTTTCATGACCCAACTAGGGAACATCATCAGTGCTAGAAGGGGCAGGAGGAAGAGGAGGAGGAGGAGGAAGACTGTGGGGTCCTTGGTGCTCTCTGAGCTTGGTTGTTTTCTTGCAGATGTTTCATGACCCAACTAGGTAACATCATCCATGCTAGAAGGGAATTGGGATTACAGAGATTACAGAGAGGAGGAGGAGGAGGAGGAGGAGGAAGACTGTGGGGTCCTTGGTGCTCTCTGAGCTTGGTGGTTTTCTCGCAGACGTTTCGTGACCCAACTCTGGAACAACTTCAGTGCCAGAAGGAGGCCCTTGCAATGTAGTCCCTTCCATAAAACATTGCATTATTGAAAATTATTTCTCTTTCTTGCAAAAAAAGCACGAAAGGAAGGAAGAGGAGGAGGAGGACTTGGTGCTCTCTGAGCTTGGTGGTTTTCTTGGAGACATTTCGTGACCCAACTGGGGAACATCTTCAATACTGGAGAGGAATGGAGTTTGTGGAGAGGAGGGGGGGAGGGGGAACTGTGGGGTCCTTGGTGCTCTCTGATTCTTGGCTGTTTTCTTACAGACTTTTCTTCTTCTCGGCCAGATCCAATTTGAAGTGAGCTGTTTTGCCAATTCTTTCTCCTGGGGGCTGCTTAGCTCCAGCAACTGCTTCCTGTTGGGGCCCTAAGGAGCCCCTGGGTGGGCAGGTAAGGAATGGTGAGTAGACGTTGGCAAGTCGCCCATTCTCCTATTGGTATCTTATGATTTACCACGTTGTTTGTATCTTAACGATTTATGATGTCTTATGATTTGTGATCTATGACGTATCCCTTTGTTCTTGGTATGTACACAATTCCTTGTGTGTCCAATCACACTTCGCCGATCAAGAATATTTCAACATTCCAATTGCCAACGCAGATGCTCCTTGGGTTTGATATAGTAAAATAACACGCAGGATAAGCGGTTTCCATACTCCTACTTCTGCATTGGATCTTCGTATGGGATCCTCGAATATCTACCCTGTAATAGGTTAACGAAGCAAAGCAAAATATTATGGCTGGCCAGGAAAAAAATGTTTTCTTTAAATATCATCTTTCTCGCTGGCTTCTGGCTTTCCCAGCGATCTTCACTTTTAACTTAATGCAAAACATTTTAATCTCTCGAGTAAGACATTACCTCTAATGAGCACTTCAGTAAGAGCACAGAACATTAGCTTGATTAAAGGAGGGACCCGACCTCAAGCAACATTAGGAGCAGATAGCAGGAACTTGCTAATCTTGTCGGAGTTACTACTCACTCGAATGGTTATTAGGTGAGAGTGGAGAATGGCCATCGGGTCTTGGAAGAAGTCAACAGTGGCCAAGGAAACTGTGTCCTTCGGGGTCCTCAGAAGGGTTCACCGACAAATGCGCGATAGACATATGCGCGCCGACGAAACTGCGACGGACAAATGAGCAACGTCAAAATCGCAAATTGATTTTCGACAGTAGTGCACCGAGAAATGTGCGACGACAAAATCTCGCCAAAATGAACATAAATAAAGTCTCTGGCAAGAAGATAACAGAATGCAAAAACAAAGATCTCTTACAAAGCAAATCACTTCTCTAAGTGTCTCTTTGAATCAGGGTTACAGAAAGCAAATCACTTATCCAAGTGTCTCTCACAAACAAACCACGACCGATGAACGATGAACGTTGACTTCTGCAACCAGGGCGTGGCACCATCCGTTCTTTTATCTCCAGAAGACGACACTAATGAGCCCCAGCTGCATTGTTAATCCTGCATCCCGACTCAACTCACAGCAAACTTCTGCTGAGTCACAAGAGATAGGTATCTCTGCTGTAGGAAGAAACACGCAGTTCCGGTGTTATTTGTAAGTGTTGTGTATGTTTTTGCCAATGTGTAATGTTCAAATGTTTACAATTAAAAAAATTTTTAAAAAGAAAAATAAAGTTACGACGTCATTGGAAAAAAGGGACAGGACCAATTTTCACACTGAAGAATTGCACCTGATCAACGTTTGGACGCTGGGCCCCTGACTCATACAGGTAGTCCTCGACCTACGACCACAATTGAGCCCAAAATTCATGTTGCTAAGTGAGACATTTGTTAAGTGGGTTTTGCCCCATTTTATGACTTTTCTTCCCACATTTGTTAAGTGAGTCATGGCAGTGGTGAAGTTAGTAACACCGTCGTTAAGTGAATCTGGCTTCAAAGATGCCGCCGAAGGGGCTCACGTGACCCCGGGACACTGCAACCGTCACACGTACATGCCAGTTGCCATGCCTCTGAATTATGATCATGCGACCACAGGGATGCTGAAGCGGTCATAAGTGTGAAAAATGCTCATAGGTCCCTCCTTTTGGTGCCATTGTATCTTCAAACGGTCCCTAAGTGTAGGTCAAGCATGACTTGTACTTACGACGGTCAGAGTGTCTGGATTGGGGGGGGGGTGTCACACGATCCCCTTTTGCGATCTTCTGACCAGCCAAGACAGATTCACTCAACAATCGCATTGCTAACTGATTCACTTAACAACGGTGGCCAAGAAAGCTTATGAAACGGGGCAAAATTCCCTTAAGACACGTTCTCGTTTAGCAACAGAGATCTTGGGGTCATAAATTGAGGACTAGGAGAGCATTTGTGCAGCTGCGGTTGTGTTTGTGAGACGCAGCGAGACCCTCCGGGAACTTCTGGCCCCTCCTCAGCCGAGGGTGCCCGGAGAAGGGGGTGTGCATTTGCCTTCTAAGGCCAGCCATATATGTCACCCAGCCTTGTCAAAGGCCTATGAATATGCAATGAGGACTTTAATGTATTGTAATCAAGCCAGCCATTTCCGCAGAGAAATATTAAACACGTTGTCAGCTCCTTACTTTAAATGCATCGTTTTGCCCATGAAGTGACCTTAGGTAATTTTAAAGTGTGTGTGTGTGTGTGTATGTGTTGTGTGTGTCTCTTCTGCTCTCAGTTTCCATCAAATAAATCCTGATAGAGACCCCCGTCTTATTCACAAAGGATCCGGTGGGTTTCTAATGAAATCAGGGTTTTAAGCTCCGGATTTGAGTTTTGAATTTTGAATTAACATTCAAAGAAAAAAAACGCAGAGAGACGGCTGGAGCTTCAAACTCAAATAGCAGCCTCAAAATGCACTTTTTAATCCCCCCCTCCCCATGAGAATATTTATTTCTTTTCTTTTAGAAGCAATGGGATTATTCCTGTTGCACCAACAACATTGCTTCTGTTTACATAGATACGTACGGACAGAAAAAAAGGTTTTCCTGATTGTTTTTTCTAACGAGGGGGCTGGCTTTTTTTTTTAATCCCTCATTTCTCAAGGAGGAGGGGAGAGTCTTAACGGTCAGTGAAATGCATTTTGCCCGGATAGTTTGGCAATTTTGCATTTAGCCCCGGAGACCAGTTATTTTTACATATTTCATGAACTCGCTGAAAGCCTCTGTATTATTTGGTGCTATTTAAGTATTCTTAATTGTACGGGGCTCCCTGAAAACACACCTATTAATAATACGTTCTGGCAGCGCCAGAGAATGGTTTCTAATTTGAAAAACAGTAATGTTGTAATTATTAAAGACTTATTTATTGACTGTATGTGGTATGTACGAAGAGTAATCTTTCCGACTCTCCCTTCAAAGGCATAAATTTTCCATTCTGTACAGACAGATATGGATAAATGCTGGGGGGGGGTGTTCTCGTTTATAAGAGTGCTGGGTAAATGTCACCCGAGGAATCCCAGCAGACGAGGTTTCAGCGCCCGAACTGATCTCAGCTGCCCCCTTCCCACAATGGCCTCAAGAGATGGGAAAGTACTTCCATTTGTTCCAATGGCTCTGAGCTGGCGGAGGACGAGGAGGAGAAGAAGAAGAAGGAAGGAGGAAAGAACAAGAAGCAGAAGAAAGGGGAAGAAGAACAAGAAGGGAGGAGAAGAAAAAGAAGAACAAGAAGAAAGAGGGAGGAGGAGGAGAACAACGAGAGGAACAAGAAGAGGGAGGAGGAGAAAGAGAAGGAGAAGGAGGAGCAGCTTAATTTATTTAATCATTGCAGTGGATATTTAGGTGTTCCCATCATATTGAGGAGGAGAAGAGGAGGAAGAGGAAGAAGAACTAGGAGGAGGAGGAGGAGGAGGAGGAGGAGGAGGAGGAGGAGGAGGAGGAGGAGAAGAAGAAGAAGAAGAAGAAGAAGAAGAAGAAGAAGAAGAAGAAGAAGAAGAAGAAGAAGAAGAAGAAGAAGAGGCTGTTTAATTTATTTAATCATTGCAGTGGATTTCCCATTATGCTGCCTCTTACTATCCAAAGGGTTTAAGACTTGTTTGATCTAAACAGCCTAAAAGACACAAAAAGTATAAGTGAGACAGTTTCTGGCAGTGGTTGATCCCATGGAGATATTACCAAGCTTTGTGAGCTGTGTATTATTTCTAAAAAAATAAATAAAAAGTAAAGTTCTTAATAGGGGAAATGCATCTATTTTAGGAACATAACGCTATATTGAGATTAAATTTGATCCACTGTTGGAGCTTCTAAAAAGGATCCAGTTTGCTGAAATTCCCCTTCATCCTTATCTGAGCCACTATCAGGCCTGGTAAATACACAATTTGTGTGGATGTGTAAATAGGTGCAGCAGCTGTGGAAGACAGTGTGGGAAAATTTCCAGACAGGAATATTATATTCTAAAACAGCTGAGGGAGTCTTACCCAACATCTGTGAATAATTAAACCGCTACCTTTTAACTAATTAGACCGACAGATTTTTCATTGTATTTAATACAGGGCAAATTGTGCAATTCTTGGGTTGTCCTGTAAAAACTACAAACAAACACGCCAACTGGGGAAATTCGCTTCTCTGCTCTGCTCTTTTCCTGGGTTAAATTTTAAGAGACGGTTGCCCTTACCACGTACACCAAGAGCATCTTTTTAAAAAATTAAAAAACGAACTTTTTACAGCAACTTTTTCAAATACGTCATGAAACCCAGACCATATTTTTGCCCTCTGGTTGAAAGGAAAGCTTTGGATTTTGACCACTGCCCAGCATCCAAAGGTGGAACAGCAAAATGAGTCTGCACGCACATTCTCCCGGTTTTTAATGGATATGGTTTGGTGTGGCGTGTGTAAAAACAGGGGAGGAATTCAATCTCATAATTTCAGCTGCCGTCTTGATTTTTTTAAAACCTCCTTAACCAGATTTGGGAAGAGATTCCTGCATTCTACCCTGGTTTTTCCAATCAATTTCTGCAAGCTTCATCAACATGCATTAGCATATCTTAAGCATGCAAATAAAGTATTTTGTTAGCAAACAAATGTTAGCAAACAAACTCTAGGAAAGAAACTCCTTACCACGTTTATAAATGCAGCCAAGAAAGGAAAACCCACTGTATGAATCACTCACCCTGTGAATAAATTACCAATAATGAAATGACGAAAAGTTAAAAATACAATATTTTGACTGGAAGGTATGCAAATATGGATGCTAGGAGAGAGTTGAGATGTTATGAAATATTTTCCTCATGGAGAGAGATGGGAGGCAAAACTAGAATTATTGTGTCGTTTACTGTGATTTAAAAATATTCCATTGACAGACTTTTTATTCTCTTCCACTCATGGCCTTCAGAAAAGCTGTTAAAACCTGGCTATTCCGGCAGGCCTGGGGCTGTTGACCTCATTGTTGAGATCCAGCCCCGATCAGATCGAATGCATGTGTGATGTTTTTAAATTTGTCCTTCTTTATTTTTTACTATTTCTTTTTCTTTTGCCTTGTAAGCCGCCCGGAGTCCTTCGGGATTGGGCGGCCTATAAATCTTGCAAATAAATAAAATAAATAAATAAATATTGATTACAGCCTGCACACAGGAAGTCCTCAATTTACAACAGTTCATTTAGTGGCCATTTGAAGTTGCAACAGTACTGAAAAAAGGGACACGGCCATTGTTCACACTTAACGGCCACTGCAGTATTCCCAGGGTCACGTGACCATATTTTAGAGGCTTGGCAACTGGCATGTACTTATGACGGTTGCAACGTCCCGGTGGTCACGTGATCCCCCCCTTTTGTGACCTTCTGACAAGCAAAATCAATCCAGATTCACCTAACGCCGTGTTACTAACTTAACAAGCAAGATGATTCACTTAACAACCGTGGCAAGAAAGATCGTAAAGCGAAGCAAATTTCACTTAGGAAATGTTTTGCTTAGCAGCAGAAATTTTGGCTTCAGTCTTGGTTGTGTATAAATTGAGGAAGGAATAGCAGCAATTTGTGTTCAGATGTCAGGCTGGTTAATTCAGGGGTGTCCAAACTTGGGAACTTTTTAAGACTTGTGGGACTTCAACTCCCGGGGAATTCTGGGAGTTGAAGTCCACAAGTCTTAAAAGTTCCCAAGTTTGGACACCCCTGGGTTAATTTATCTCATTGGGAAAGGATGTGTCAACAGCCTTTATTGCTGAATTCTTTTGTGCTTTAGAAAAGCATGAAACTGCCTGCCAGTTTGTCACAAAAAAACTACACACCAAAGTTGTTGCGAGACAGATCCCACTTGGCAATGAAGTCTATGTGCTCCGTTAAAAATGCATTAATCATACACACCCACTTCCTTAGAACAATATTTCTTAATTTCAACAACTTTTAAGATGCGTGGATTTCAACTCTGGCTGGAGAATTCTGGGAGTTAAAAGTCTTCAAATTGCTGAGGTTGAGAAACACCATTCTTAGATACAATTAGGAATTTGTAAGAACTCCTGACGCTCCTTTGCTTGGGTGTCCTTTAGAATAATCACCATTTGCAGGACGGAAGAGGGTTTGGTATCCAATCCCCAAAGGGAAACAGACCAAGATGGCCAAACAAATCCTTTCAAGCAGAGATGAGCCACTGCTGAACATTTTGGGGTCTGTCCCAAGCCCTTCGTTTTTGTCCCTACATTTTTTGTAGCTACCAATATGGACGACCCAGGTCATTGGTTGCCATTTTGCTTTCGCAGGGCAGAAACTGTAGAGCAGTGTTTCTCAACCTTGGTGACTTTAAGTCCTGTGGACTTCAACTCCCAGAATCCCCCAGCCAGCTGTGCTGGCTGGGGGATTCTGGGAGTTGAAGCCCACAGGACTTAAAGTCACCAAGGTTGAGAAACACTGCTGTAGAGTCAAAGCAATTATGGTTTGTTTTCACTAACATCCTTGAATCGCCGTGAGGTCTCCTAAAACTGGGATTATATTATACTTTTATTCATTAAACATGAAACCCAGTCAACTGAGCATTTGAAGATGTATCACAAATACCATTGACTGGTGCTAATGGTTGATACGGGTGGCTACCAGCATCCTTGGTATCAACCAAGCATCTTCTTTTTTTAAAAAAGAACACTGTCATATCACCAACTAATATCACCAACTTATAGAGCCGAGGTGGCGCAGTGGTTAAATGCAGCACTGCAGGCTACTTCAGCTGACTGCAGTTCTGCAGTTCGGCTGTTCAAATCTCACCGGCTCAAGGTTGACTCAGCCTTCCATCCTTCCGAGGTGGGTGAAATGAGGACCCGGATTGTCGTTGGGGGCGATATGCTGACTCTGTAAACCGCTTAGAGAGGGCTGAAAGCCCTATGAAGCGGTATATAAGTCTAACTGCTAACTGCTATTGCTAACTAAGACTGTATTCCTATTCTTCTCTTCCTTCCTAGTACCTCTCTCTTTCCACTTAGGACTATAACCATGTTGCTTGTATCTTTACAATTTATATTATTTGTTTCCTTGTGTAACTCGATTGCTTATTAGTAACTGTGTCTATCCCTAAGTGTTGTATCTTATGATTCTTGATGAATGAGCCGAGGTGGCGCAGTGGTTAAAGTGCAGCACTGCAGGCCACTTCAGCTGACTGCTATCTGTAGTTCGGCTGTTCAAATCTCACCGGCTCAAGGTTGACTCAGCCTTCCATCCTTCCGAGGTGGGTGAAATGAGGACCCGGATTGTTGTTGGGGGCAATATGCTGACTCTGTAAACCGCTTAGAGAGGGCTGAAAGCCCTATGAAGCGGTATAGAAGTCTAATTGCTATTGCTATTGCTGAATGTATTCTATTCTATTCTATTCTACTCTACTCCATTCCATTCCTCTTCTCTTCCTATCCCTATCCTATTATTCTATTCTATTCTATTCTATTCTATTCTACTCTACTCTACTCTACTCCATTCCATTCCTCTTCTCTTCCTATCCCTATCCTATCCTATCCTATCCTATCCTATCCTATCCTATCCTATCCTATTCTACTCTACTCCATTCCATTCCTCTTCTCTTCCTATCCCTATCCTATTATTCTATTCTATTCTATTCTATTCTACTCTACTCTACTCCATTCCATTCCTCTTCTCTTCCTATCCCTATCCTATTATTCTATTCTATTCCATTCCATTCCATTCCTCTTCTCTTCCTATCCCTACCCTACCCTACCCTACCCTACTCTACTCTACTCTATTCTATTCTATTCTATTCTATTCTATTCTATTCTGACCTAATCCAATAATTAACCTTGTTAATTATTGGATTAGAGAACCCTACAATTTCAGGTCTGTTGGTTTGACTAAATTACTGGGGAGAGGTGGGGGGAGGGGAACTTGTTGGGAAAAGATGATGGCAACCTAATTCCATAAAATGAAGTGGCCAAGAAAACCCAGGGGGGGGGACGGTCAATGCAGAAGACCCCGAAGGGCTGGGATTCCGCTGCCCCAGACCTCCACACGCCTCTTGTCAAGGCCGACTCTGGTGCTTTTTTCCCTTTCAGGATCCTCTCCAAAGGACACGGAAGAGAAAATGAACCCCCCCACCCCCCCACCCACAGCTGCAGCTTTCTCCCTGGGCGGAAGTCAGCCCATTTATCAGGAGGCCCTTGGATGGAAAGCTCTCCCTGCAGACGGTGCCTTCTCAGATTGGGAGTGGGCTTGCTGCCAGTCGTGGAGCGGGGGAAGGAGAAGGCAAGGCTGCGGCTTATACAGAGGTAAGGAACACCTGAGCCAGGTATGACCCACTCAGCTTCCAAGGTGTTGGAAGAAGCCATAGAGGAGAGCGATGAAAGAACAACAAAAAAGGGGGTTCCACTTTGTTGTAGAAACCTAGGGCGGGAAGGGAACCCGTGAGGTCTTCCACTCTGACCCCCCCCTGCTCAAGGCTATTCCAGTCAAAGAAATTGTCCAGTCTTTTCTTCTTAAGTTACCTTTTGGGGTGTTTAGGACAGTGGTTCCCAAACTTGGCAACTTTAAGACTTGTGGACTTCAACTCCCAGAATTCTCCAGCCAGCTCTGCTGGCTGGAGAATTCTGGGAGTTGAAGTCCACAAGTCTTAAAGTTGCCAAGTTTGGGAACCACTGGTTTAGGTGAATGGGTAGAAAGCTATAACTTTATCTACACTTAATGTTCCCAGCCAATAATAGTCTAAGGCCGTGATGGTCAACCTGTGGCATACAGAGCTCTCTCTGTGGGTACTACATGTGCCGTTGCCAGCTGCTCTTCTAGTTTCCCAGCCAGTGGGTCTTGGCGCGTGCTGGAGCACCAGGAATGTGGCCCAAAAGAGCCAATAAACAGGCATGCCTGCGCTGGCCAGCTGGGTTTCCAACGCTCCGGAATACGTGAAGAGCAGCTGGCCAGCACGCATGAGCCCCGGCCAGCTGGTCTTCGGTTTCCCGGCGTGCACATTCTAGTTTGGGTACTTGGTGCCCAAAAGGTTTTCCATCACTGGTCTAAGGACGCCTGCCTTGAGTGTGTCTGTGTGTGTGGGAGGGGGTCAGACTGGAAGACCTTGAAGGTCCCTTCTACCCTCAGGATTCTACAACGAAGTGGAACAATGTATTTTGTGGGATTATATCGTTCTACCGAATTTGGTGATTTTTGTCACTGGTTTTGGGCGTGGGGCTGGAAGGATTTGCACTCTGGTTCCAAGGGGTGACATTTTGGCGGTGGGGGGAAATGCACCCCTAAAAATGACCAAAAGTAGGGAAGTTTTTGCTCCTGTTTAGGAGTCCCCACCCTCTGTTCAGTCCCAACAGTTTTTCAACAGGTTCAGACAGAAGATAATCCCCCATAAACATGGCCTACAGCAGCAGTGACCAATGGGAAGCCAATCTTCAGACTTAAAATTGTTTATATCATCCCCCGTGTGAGATTAAAATAATCCCCCTAAACCGGTCTCTACTCTTAACATTGTTTTAGTAATGCTGTAATTTCCCCGGTTTTTTTTTTGCTGAGTTCTTTCCTTCCAAAATGCAACCCCATCTTTTAAAGAGCTTAATTATCATCCTGGCTTAGCAAACTTTCTCTATCCCTCCCCCCACCAAGTCCTCAAGAGGTAATATTGCAAAAGGAGGCAAGTCCTGTGGATGGAAATAGAGAAACGTTAGTGTTGGGGTGGGGGGGGGAGGGCTGTTGCTACACAACTTTCCCAGGTACAAAAGTGTGGCACGCAAAGAAGGAGGCTGTTGTGGTTTTCACAGCACTTTTGACACTTCAAACAAACACACACACATTAAAAAAAACCACTGCTTTTTTTCAAACGGTCTCTATTTTAGCAGCTAAGAATAATCTGGAAAGCAGGAATGCAAATTTTGTCCCTTGTGCTCAGATGTGTGTCCCAGGAAGCCCCAGTCAAGTTGAATCTGCCTCCCCATCCCACTTTGAGCCGCATGGATTTAAAGTGGACTCACATATCCCATCAGTTGTGAGTCATCCTCACCGTGTTTGTGTGTGTCTGTGTCTCTGTGTGTTGGCTCTAGAGAAGCTTCTACACTTCCTAAAAATGGAAAGTTGAGGCTAAGTGAGGAGGGAAGTTGGAGGCTGGTCTTTTCATAGTTGAAAGGTTTTTCCGGACACATTTGTGGAATGCTAAACCCAAACTCCCTTTATATTCATGGACAGGAAGGGATTCTCGCATCCAGGGGGGGAGAAGGGCGGGGTGGAGAGGATGCTGGAATGAAGAGTAAAGCGGAGTAGAGTTAGAGTTGCTACAGTTAGAATTGTTAGAGTTAGAGGAGTTAGACGAGTTAAGAGTTAGACTAGTTAGAGCAAGGGTGAAATTCAGCAGGTTCTGACAGGTTCTGGAGAACCGGTAGCGGAAATTTTGAGTGGTCCAGAGAACCGGCAAATACCACCTCTGGCTGGCCCCTGAGTGGGGAGGGAATGGGGATTATGCAATATCCTTGCCCTGCCATGCCCACCAAGCCACACCCACAGAACTGGTAGTAAAATAAAATTGAATTTCACCACTGAGTTAGAGTTAGAGGAGTTAAGAGTTGTTAGAGTTAAGAGTTGGAATTTGGAATAGAATAGAACAGTGTTTCTCAACCTTGGCAACTTGAAGATGTCCGGACTTCAACTCCCAGAATTCCCCAGCCAGCAAATGCTGGCTGGGGAATTCTGGGAGTTGAAGTCCGGGCATCTTCAAGTTGCCAAGGTTGAGAAACACTGGAATAGAATATAGACTACAGAACAGAGGAACAGAACAGAATAGAATATTGGAATGAAGAATAATAAAGTAGAATATTAGAATGGAATATTGGAATGTAGAATGGAATCGGAACCGAACCGAACAGGATAGAATATTGGAATGAAGAATCGAATAGAGTAGAATATTGGAATGGAATAGAATGCATTGGAATAAGGAATGGAATTGGATTCTTTATTGGCCAAGTATTATTGGACACACACAAGGAATTTGTCTCCGGAAGCTCGTAGTGTACATACATACAAACAAAGTTATATAATCACAAGATACCAATGGGAGAACCTTGTAGAAAAGATGAGAAAGGTAATAGTAAGGGACAGAGAGTAGTGGCTACAACTCCAGGGCTACAAATGTAGTGAGTGAGTGAATGAGTGAGAGAGAGAAAGAGAAAGAGAAAGAGAGAGAGAGAGAGAACATGGCCAGTAGCTAGAAGAGGTTTTTCTCTCTCTGGTAGGGGAGCCTCTGAGAATTCGTGGTGGGGCTGAACTCCATCGTTCGTTTTCAGTAAAAATAGAGGCTGCACTTCCTGACTGAAACCTTGTGCTATTTGGTGGCTTTCCTGTATTTTGGCCCTGTTAAATATACGGTAATTTTTGGCATTTGCATGAAAAACAGTTTGTTTGTTTTTTAAATGAATTGCTAGCGTCTCTCGGTTGCAAACATCTGTTATTTAACAGTAATTACTTTGCATAGTAAATACATAAAAAGCCAGTTTGGTCTAATGGTTAAGGCCCCAGTTTAGAAAGCAGGAGGCCATGAATTCAAGTCCCGCCTTAGCCGTGAAAGCTGGGCTGAGTGACTTTGGGCCAATCACCAGGGAACAGTGAGTTCTAGTTCCGCCTTAGGCATGGAAGTTGACAGGTGACTTTGGGCCAATCACCAAGAGACTGGGAGTTTTAGACCCGCCTTAGTCAGCTGGATAAACTTGGGCCAGTCACTCTCTCGGGCCAGCCCACCTCACAAGGTTGTCGTTTGGGAGCAAATAGCTGGAGAAAAAAAGCAATGAAATATGTTTGCTTCCTTGAGTTATTTGAAAAATAAATAAATAAAAGCAGGATACAAAGTCAATAAATAGTGCCGGACTCCCATTGGATCTGCTATGGGTCATCCTTGACATTAAGAGCCGAGGTGGCGCAGTGGTTAGAGTGCGGTACTGCAGGTCACTTCAGCTGACTGCAGTTCTGCAGTTCGGCGGTTCAAATCTCACCGGCTCAAGGTTGACTCAGCCTTCCATCCTTCCGAGGTGGGTGAAATGAGGACCCGGATTGTTGTTGGGGGCGATATGGTGACTCTGTAAACCGCTTAGAGAGGGCTGAAAGCCCTATGAAGCGGTATATAAGTCTAACTGCTAACTGCTATTGACTTACAAAGGTTTGTTAAACTATTGTTGAAAGTTACAAGTGACTTACATGAAGGCAACTGAATTTGACTGCCTGTTTTCCCATCAGTTCCTCAGGCACCCCATTTCTTTGAGGGCGAAGCCTCTTGACCTTCTTCAAAGGCTTATCCCAGCTGGGTGATGGGTGAGAAGAGATGGCTAGGTCGAAAGGGACCTCGGAGGTCTTCTAGTCCTGCCCCTGCTGAAGCAGGAGACCTCGTGCCATTCTGGACAAAGGGTTCCTCCGATCTTTCCTTAAAGACCTCCCAATGATGGGAGCACCCACCAATTTTTGGAGACAAGCCGTTCCATTGATTAAGTGTCCCATCAGGAAATCTCTCCTTCATTCTAGATTGGCCCTCCTCTCTTTTAAGAATAGCCGATTTGGAAGGGGCCTCCGAGGTCATCCAGTCCAACCCACTGCTCAAGCCAGAATCCCGGTTGTTCTACCTACAGCGAATGGAATAAGATAACTGGGGATAATTATTTTTACTATTATTTTATGAGCCGAGGTGGCGCAGTGGTTAGGGTGCACTACTGCAGGCCACTTTAGCTGACTGCTATCTGCAGTTCAGCGGTTCAAATCTCACCGGCTCAAGGTTGACTCAGCCTTCCATCCTTCCGAGGTGGGTGAAATGAGGACCCGGATTGTTGTTGGGGGCAATATGCTGACTATGTAAACCGCTTAGAGAGGGCTGAAAGCCCTATGAAGCGGTATATAAGTCTAACTGCTATTGCTATTGCTACTAACGGTTCTTGATGGGCGTGATGTGGCTTGGTGGGCGTGGCAGGAGGATACTGCAAAATCCCCATTCCCTCCCGATCAGCTGGGATTCGGAAGGCAGAGAATAGATGGGGGCGGGGCCAGCCAGAGGTAGCATTGGCTGGTTCTCCAAACTACTCAAAATTTCCGCTACCGGTTCTCCAGAACCTGCTGGATTTTACCCCTGGTTGACTCTAACCTTGGTCCCCTCGAATGGTGATGTTTTGAAGGGAATGCAAGGTGGAGGGAATGCAGATCTGACCCCCTGTAAGGCTTTGGAGCCACGGATGGCTTCAGTGGGGCCAAATGAACTTCGCCCCTCACTGAAATCCGCCCCCTTATGTCATGCAGTGCCCCTCAACCTTTACTCCTCTTTGCAATCCCACCGAATTCCCCCACTGCCAGACAGCTTTCTCAAAAGGGCTGTGAACTGTATTTTCATTTTTATTTTTAAAGGCTGTCCCCTAACCACCAGCGGTTGTTAGGGCTACGGTTATTGAACTCCAACTGCCGGAGAGAGGATAACCGCTGTAGGACAGGATGCCAACTCGAGCCATCAGCTATGGGGCATTGGGCAGTTATGGCAGGGTGGAGGGGTAGAATTGGCGAATTTGGTCGGTGGGCTTGGCTACTAACGGGGCATGGCTTTTCTTGGTTTGTTTGTTTGGGGGGGGGTCTTTGTGCAGGCAAGCGACCCCAAAGATCTCAACTGAATTGCATGGAGGGAGGGGGGAGGCGAGGGGAGCCCCCACCGGGCCAGATTTATGATGGCAAGCTGGAAACTATGATCTTCTTCCTCTTCCCCTTCCTCTCCTCCTCTTCCCCTTTCTTTCTCTTCTTCCCTTCTTCCTCTTCCCCTACTTCTTCCTCTTCCTTCTCTTCTTCCCCTTCTCCCTCTCTTCTTTTTCTCTTCTTCCTTCTCTTCCCCTTCCTTTCTCTTCTTCCCCCTCCCCTTCGTCCTCTTCCCCTACTTCTTCCTCTTCTCCCTTTTCTTCTTCCTTCTCTTCTTCCCCTTCTCCCTCTCTCTTCCTCTTCCCCTTTTTGTCTTCTTCCTCATCTTCCTCTTTCTTTCTCTTCTTCCCCCTCCCCTTCGTCCTCTTCCTTTTCTTTTTCCTTCTCTTCTTCCCCTTCTCCCCTCTCTCTTCCTCTTCCCCTTTTTCTCTTCTTCCTTCTCTTCCCCTTCCTTTCTCTTCTTCCTCCTCCCCTTCTTCCTCTTCCCCTACTTCTTCCTCTTCCCCTCTTCTTCCCCTTCCTCCTCCTCTTCTCCCGTGCAGTTGCCAACCGCTGGATAAGGGAGGAGAGTCAGAAGCGCATCCCCACGTCGCTGGAAAGAGCCGGCGGCCGGGCATGTCTTGGCTGCGGAACCCATGGCTGCAGCTGCGGGCAGGTGAGGCAGCAGCCCGTGAAGTGCACGGCCATTACGCCACTTAAGCCAGTCTCCCCCCCCCCTTCCCTACGTACGGCCGCCTCTGTGTGTGTGTGTGTGTACTGCATTATGCGTGTCAGCTGACCCGGGCGGGCAGCCGCCTGTGCGCAATACTTGGTTTGACGTCTCCCTCCGGAGCGTTTCTCCCGGATGGGAAGAGCATCAAAGTCAAGGAGAGCGGAGGAGTTGGGAGGAGTTTTCCGGGGGGGGGGGAGGTCCCGCCCCCTCCCCCCCCGCTTAAAAAAAGGGGGGGAGGCGGAAAAAGGAAGAAAAGAGGGCGAGGATCGAAGTGCGTCTCTTTTGAGTTTGCGTGGAGAGTTTGGAAATGAACCGTCTCCTAAGAATGCAGGCGCTACTTTCGCTTTCAATCAATCCACCGGAGCTGGAAGGGACCGCGGGGTGCGGGCGTGCGTGTATATATATATGTGTGTGTGTGTGTGTGTGTGTGTATGTATACACACATACATATATACTCATACATATACATACATATATACATATATGTAATACACACACACACTCTCTCTCTCTCCTTTGCACCGGTTTTGAGATGAGCCAAGGTGGCGCAGTGGTTAAATGCAGCACTGCAGGCTACTGCTAGATCAGCAGGTCAGCGGTTCAAATCTCACCGGCTCAGGGTTGACTCAGCCTTCCATCCTTCCGAGGTGGGTAAAATGAGGACCCGGATTGTTGTTGGGGGCAATATGCTGACTCTCTGTAAACCGCTTAGAGAGGCCTGAAAGGCCTATGAAGCGGTATATAAGTCTACTGCTAAGTCTACTGCTATTGATGGCGATTTGCAACTGTGGGTGGGGGGAAATCCTTGCAGGAACCCATTGGAGGGCGGAAGCTCCCTGCTATTTCAGGCTGGGCTCTTGCAAGGAAAGTACATTTTAATTTTTGATCTGCCTGGCTGTGGTGCCCCCAAAGCAGCTCTCTGCAACTCCCCCCCCCTAATCCCCCCACGTGTGCAGTTGGATAATCTTTCCCAGGCATTTCGGCCCAGTCAGCTCCGGTTGTATAACTGGACCGTCTGCTATTCCTTAATCCGCTAAAACCACCTGATTAATTTCCCTGCAAACGGATCCAGAAGGAAGGAAGGGCTGGATTGGGCCGGCCTTCCGCATCCTTCTTCAATCTGATATTGTTATTTTTTTTTTCCCCCAGCAGGAAGAAATCAACATCCTTTTCTAAAACTGAGGATTTCTCTATTGGTTCCCTTTGCCCCCCCCTCCCTCCTTTCTCCAAAATCTCTTAACTTGACAAAACTGATTTTTAAAAAAAGTTTGAGTAAGAAAGTCCCCAGTTCTTTACATTTTTTTAAAAGACAAAAATGAAGCCTTTCCAAAGTTGAACTGGGCTTTTAAGTTATTCCATGGATGTAATTTTTACATTGCAAATCTCTCATAGGGTTTTGGGGGGTGGGTTTCCCCCCCCCCAATTGCTGACCGAGGGCCTTCCTCGGATCTTCAGTCTGGCGGATCAGCCTGGGTTTGCTGGGGTGATTCCAGCAAACTCTAGTAATTAAGGTACCGGGCTGCAAACTAGGGGTGTGTGAGTTCTAGTTCTGTCCCAGCCATAAAACCCGGGCTGGGTGACTTTTGTCTCAGGCCCTCTCTCAGTCCCCCAACATCAGGCTGGGGGGGGAGAGGGGCACAACCAGAGGGGTCAATTCCTGTTGCAATCAAGGGATCAGGCTTAATAATAATTTAAAAATGCAAACCGCATGCAAGGAAAAAAAATATTACCCAATTATGAATTGGACCCCATACAGGTAACTTCCCAGGCCAGATTAAGCCAGCCAGCCAATCAGGTTATCGTATAAGACGATCGTGGCAAATAGCAAAATTTGTGCTTATATCTAATAAAGTAAATTAAGTCAAGCGAGAGGAGATGCTGCCCTTAAAATCTCTGTCTCTTGACCTCAGCAGCATTAAGACTTCAACTCCCAGACTCCCCCAGCCACCAGGGCTCAAGGGGATTGGCCCAAAGCCCCCCCCCCAAACTGGAATTCAGGGCTAAGGCAGGACTAGAACTCTCCGTCTCCTGGTGATTGGGCCAAGATCGCCCAGTCAGCTTCCAGGGCTAAGACTAGAACTCCCACCGTCGCCCAGCTGGCTTTCAGGGCTAAAGTGGGACTAGAACTCCCTTTCTCTCCTGGTGATTGTGCCAAAGCTCCCCAGCCGGCTTTCAGATGCAAAGCAGGACTAGAAGTCCCAGGCTCCCAAGGTCACCCGGGCATTTTTCCTGCCTAAAGCGGAACTCGAACTCCCCATCTCCAGGAGACGCCCCAAAAGCTCCGTCTTGCCCCAACTTGGCGCTTCTGCCCTCCCCTCCCCTCTGACGCCCCCTCCTCCCTCCCTCCCTCTTGCAGACCTCTGGCCGAAGCCGTCCCCCGCCAGGAGACCCGGCTGGCCGGCCCTAGCGGCCGCCTTGGCCCCGTCGCGCCCGGCCAGCGGACGACGGAAGGGGCGGCCGAGCTTGAGCGCCGCGCCGGAGGAAGAGAAGCCGCCGCCGCCGCCGCAGCCACAGCAGCCGCAGCAGCAGCCAGGCCGTCGGAGCGCCTTCGCCAGGCCGGCGGGTCCCTCGGGTAAGATCCGCGGCTGCCCCCCCCCCTTCGCGCTTGCCTTCCTCGCCCGC
The DNA here is from genome assembly GCF_051295495.1 of Thamnophis sirtalis. Classification (NCBI taxonomy): domain Eukaryota; kingdom Metazoa; phylum Chordata; class Lepidosauria; order Squamata; family Natricidae; genus Thamnophis; species Thamnophis sirtalis. The sequence goes on from NW_028261392.1 coordinate 1,261,669, forward strand.
CCGCCCGCCTTTCCCGGGCCTGGGCTCGGCAGCAACCGGGAGATCGAGGCGGGCGGGCGGGGGGCGGGTGGGCTGGCTGGGCGTCCCGGGGCTGGGCGGCCCCTCCCTCCCCTCCCCCTCTTCCCCCTCCTCCTCCTCCCCCTCCCTCCCTGCTGCCTGGCTGGGCGCAGCGTCGGTCGGGGCGGGCGGCGGGGGGACCGTCGGGGCCGCCATCTGCTTCGCCTCCTCGCGCCCAGCAGCCCGCCGGAGCCCTGCCCGCCCTGCCCCGCGCCTCAATGGGCAGCTCCCACTTGCTCAACAAGGCCTTGCCGCTGGGTAAGCAGCCCCCGCGCTCCCTCCCTCGCCCCTCACGGCCGGCCCAGCGCTCGGCTACATTGTTGCCAGCCCGCCCGAGACATTGTGGCAAGGCGGCCGCCGCCTCCTCTTTGTGCCGGCCGGGGAAGGGGATCCGGCCGGGGGGAGGGAGGAGGAGAGGAGGGGGCTTCTCCTCGCCGTGGGCCCCGCCGCTCCGCCCGCGCTTCCTGGGGAGGCCGCGGGGCCTCTTTCCCCGCCAAGGGCAGGGCCTGCGCCGCCGCCTCCACCGCCGCCTCCGCCTGGGCTGGCAGCCAGGGATGGCCGGCCTCGCCCGCCAGCGGAGGCCCAGGAGGGTGGGGGGCGGCCTGGGAAGACGGGGGGGGGGTCTTTCCGCGGGAAGGGCGCCCTGCAGGCCGCGGTTGGGCGTGGAGGGGGGGGGGGAGAAAAGCGCTTCCTTCCCCCTCGATCAGCCGCGCTTGGGTGGATCCCCCTCCCCGAGATGGAGACCCCCCCCATGGGTCTCCTCCAGGAAGGGTCTCATTGGGGGCTCCCAAGGTTGGTCCCCTCGGGAAGGATCCAGGCTCGGTGTGTGTGTGTGTATGAAGTTGGGCCGGCCCTGGGTCTTTTGGCCGTGGATGATGGGGCTTGGGAGTCGGGAAGAGGTTGCCCGGGGTTGGGAATGTCAGAAAGCGGCCAGGGGGAGAAAGAAGCAGGCCCAGGCGTCGCCTTGATGGGCCTTTGGGACAGATGCCCCGCTTAACGACGCCCGGATGTTGCTCCAAAGAGAGGTTAGCAAGGAAAAGTTTCCTTTTAAAAAAAGACTTTTTGGGGATGGGGGCTGCAGGGATGGGGGGGATCCCCGGTGCTTTCTGATGGGGGGGGCATTCATGAATGGGAGCCGGCTCCATTGCCTGGGCTTTCCTCCCAAAGGCCCCCCCTGGTTAGCTCTGATATTCATCATTTTCATTTTATTTCCGTTGCTTTGCAAAAGGCTCTTTTCTTCTTTGAAATGCATATTTATTCTGTTGCCTTTCCTAGCATTGCTCTTTTCCACTTAGAGAGTTTCGTTTTTAGTAGGAATCGAAATTGGTAATACCTGTGGGTAAATGATATACGTCAGCGATAAATATCTAATGCAGTGTTTCTCAACCTTGGCCACTTGAAGATGTCTGGACTTCAACTCCCAGAATTCCCCAGCCAGCGAATGCTGGCTGGGGAATTCTGGGAGTTGAAGTCCGGACATCTTCAAGTGGCCAAGGTTGAGAAACACTGTCCTAACCACTGCTGGGGAATTCTGGGAGTTGAAGTCCGGACATCTTTCAAGTGGCCAAGGTTGAGAAACACTGAGCTAATGCAAAAAAGAAATCTGATCGTTGGAAGTTTTTCCTATGATTGTTTGGAAGGTTGCTATTTCTTTCATCGATTTCTGGAGTTGCCTGTTTTCTACAAGAGTTCTGCCTTCTTGACACACATAACTCAATATCTCTCCATATTTTGTTTTTTTTTTAATTGGCTAACCTTGCTATCAAGTAGCATTGCCATTTGGCCTCTCGACCTAAAATTACTGGATCGACACCATTAAAACATTGCGAAGGTTATTAAGTTTCAATAGTTAGTATATTCGGCTTGTGAAAAAGTGGCACTCAAATTATTAGCAAAGAATTCCATAGATATCTCTGTTTATTAAAACAGGATAAACAAATAAGAAAAACAGCACTGGTTAGTATGGTTTTTAAATTATAGTTGTGGTTCGTGGGTGTTTTAAACTCTACAGGGTCCCTCTCCCCGCTACCCAAAAATTGTGTTTATTTTAGATTATTGGTGTACAAAATGCACATCCCTTTCCAGTGTCCCAGCCAGCTCTAGGCATTCTGGGAGTTGTAGTCCATGTATCTTGAAGTTGAGAGATAACTGAGTTATACAGGACCCAAAAAAGTGACACAGAGGCAATGGGAGAAATCAGGCGTCACACATCTTGTTCAATGAAGCGAACAATGTGGTGTCCTTTATTTTGTGATCAAGATCTGTCCTCCATCTGTTACAGCCACCCCTTGTTGTGTCAACATCTCCAGCCTTGCAAGGTGATATTTTCAATTATAGTGGGGATTTGTGTGTGTGTGTGTGTGTGTGTGTGTGTGCATCTTTCGGGTTACAGGAAATCCCCTGATGATGTGAATTAAGAGGGTGGGGAGAATATTTGAATAATTGTTCTAAAGAGCTGAAAGAGCTGATTGAAAGAGGTCCCTTAGTTGTTTTGTTGAATTAATTGTGGTTAGGAAAGATTCACAACACAGCCCTGTGTATCTCTATTTAAGTCAGGGCCCTGCGGTTTCCTCCCAATAAGGCATAGAAATTGCACTCTGAATCCATCCTAGAAATGCTCTTTTTATTGGGATCTGCAATTTTAGAATCTCTGATGATGTTTCCCACTCTGCAGCAAGATCCTGGTTTTAGAAAGGCAGGTAGAATTTCTAAAAGAAAACACAGGGAGAAACTGAGCAATTCTTGGGGCCAAATACAGGTACGCCCTCCAAGTATAAACCACAGTCGAGCCCAAAATTTCTGTTGCTAAGTAAGAACAGAAGTAGAAGAGAACAAAACTTTATTACCACTTTAAATGAACGCTCAATCTGCCTACGTTAAAATGAAATTTTGTTGCATTCATTACGCACAACCATTATGCGTATATATACACACACACAGACACACACATGCGTGACACGGGGGGGAAAAAATCACAGGCTAGTTCGAGAAATTTGTTGAGCGGGTTTTGCCCCGTTTTACGACCTTTCTTGCTGCAGTTGTAAAGTGAATCACTGCAGTTGCTAAATTGGCAACACAATTGTGAAGTGTATCTCTCTTCCCCATTGACTTCACTTGTTAAAAGGTCGCCAAATGGGGTCGCGTGAGCCCCGGGGACAGTGCAACCGTCATAAATACGGGTCAGTTGCCAAGCGTCCGAATTTGGACCTCGTGACCCCGGGGATGCGGCCACGGTCATAAGTGTGAAAAATGGTCATGAGTCACTTTTTTTCAGTGCCGTTGAAACTGAATGGTCACTAAATGAACTTGTACGTGGGGGAACCCCTGTGCTGAGACTCCTACCGAGTTAAATAAAATAGAAATCTCAATTCTTGGTTCCCCCCCCCCCCCCCCGCATGAAGATTAGAAGCTCAGAGCTACCGTATTTTTCGGACTATAACACGCACCGGTGTATAAGATGCACCAAGATTTCAAAGAGATTAGTAAGAAAAAAAAAGGGGGGGGGGTTTGCCCTCCCCAGGAGCCCTCTGCAGGCTTCAGCAGGGCTGGGGGAAGGCAAAAACGCCCCCGTTTTGGTGAAAAATGGCCCAATTCCTGCCCGTTTTTCACTGAAATGGGGGCATTTTTGCCTTCCCCCGGCCCTGCTGAAGCCTGCAGAGTGCTGCTGGGGGAAGCCAAAAACCCCTGTTTTTGCAAAAAAAATGGCCCATTGTTCACAAAAATGGGATGCAGGGGTGGGACTTCAGGAGGCCAAAAAATGGCTGTAATTGATGCATAAGACGCACCAACATTTCCACGCTCTTTTAGGGGGGAGGGAAATGCATCTTATACTTGGAAAAATACGGTATTTTGTTCCCCATCCGGCTGGCCCACAGAAGGGAAGATGGCCCAGGGCGACAGCAACAACACGCATCAGACGCGGTGTGAGTCACTTTTGTGGGTCCGTATCCAGCCTGCAGTTTGGCTAGGAAGAAACTAGAGACAGGAAGGCATCTGTCACTCATATATATATATATATATATATATATATATATATATATATATATATATATATATATATATATATATATATATATATATATATATATATATATATATATATATATATATATATATATATATATATATATATATATATATATATATATATATATATTTGCAGAATTCAGGCTTGGACTGCAGGACGTTGGACCCTGAAATAAGCTTTTGCACGGAGTCTAGAACAGTGTTTCTCAACCTTGACAACTTGAAGATGTCTGGACTTCAACTCCCAGAATTCCCCAGCCAGCATTCGCTGGCTGGGGAATTCTGGGAGTTGAAGTCCGGACATCTTCAAGTTGCCAAGGTTGAGAAACACTGTTCTAGAAACTTCCTGCCTGTTTGCAGTCCGTTGTGCCGAAGGTATTAGCAATAGCAATAGCAGTTAGACTTATATACCGCTTCATAGGGCTTTCAGCCCTCTCTAAGCGGTTTACAGAGTCAGCATTTTGCCCCCAACAACAATCCGGGTCCTCATTTTACCCACCTCGGAAGGATGGAAGGCTGAGTCAACCTTGAGCCGGTGAGATTTGAACAGCCGAACTGCAGAACTGCAGTTTATTGCCTAAATAAGACAAGGTTTTTTTCCCCACCATCCACTTACAGGTAGTCCTCGACTTACGATGCTTCATTTAGCGACCAAAGTTACAACGGCACTGAGAAAAGCGAGTTAGCATCGTTTTATCACATAACGGTTGCAGCGTTCGTTCCCATGGTCAAAATTCAAACACTCGGCAACTGGCATGTACTTTATGACGGTTGCAGAGTCCCCGGGGCTCACCTTGACCCTTCTTTGGCGACCTTCTGCCAAAGCAAACTCAACGGGAAAGCCCAATTCACTTAACGACCGTGTCACTAATTTAGCAACGGTGGGGATTCACTTAACAACTGCAGCAAGAATGGTTGTAAAACGGGGCGAAGCTCCCTTAACCAAACGTCTCACTTAGCCAAAGACGCCTGGGGCCCAATTGCGGTTTTTAAGTCGAGGATTTCCTACATTTTGAGTGTTTCAGTGTCTCTCAACAGTCCGTGCTTGATTCATTCCCAAACCGATGGCCACGTATAATAATAGATGAGTCATGCCAGCTTCCTTTCTTCCGCTTGCAAAACATTTTTTCAAAGAGCGGAGTGGCATCGTTGAGGCCTTGTTTCTGTGAATTGCTGGCATTAAATTTCAGGAGAAGTTTGATTCTTTAGGCCTGGAGCCCCGAATGAGGCTGGACTTTTTATAGTAGAGGAAATAACCATCCTAAAGGGAATCGAAACGGACCCTACACGCGGTTTACACATGGATTACGTTTTAATGGACTTTGGTTCAGTGTATTAAATGAACCTAGTCCTTGTGATTTATAAATCGGAGTTTATGGCTGTGTAGGTTGACCCGTATCAACTCCTGTTTATGAAAAAACACACACACACAGCTGAAGACGCAAAAGCTTAGCAAATTGTGTGAACCCTACAGAGATGGTTTTCATTTTCAGCACTGAAATTGTTTCGTTAAGTCCCATGACTTCTTGGATAAAAGCAATTTTGAATGTTGGCTATTATGTAGAAGCTATTAAAATCCGGAGCATCAGTAGGTGACACAAAATAGAGGACAGAAAAAGCCACAATGTATGCAGTAGTACTATGGGATGTGGTGGCTCCGTGGCTAAGACACTGAACTTGTCGATCAGAAAGGTCGGCAGTCCGGCGGTTCAAATCCCTGGTGTTGTGTAACAGAGTGAGCTCCCGTGACTTGTCCCAGCTTCTGCCAGCTTAGCAGTTTGAAAACATGTAAAAATGTAAGTAGAAAAATAAGGACCACCTTTGGTGGGAAGGTAACAACGTTCCATGCGCCTTCGGTGTTGAGTCATGCCGGCCACATGACCACGGAGACGTCTTCGGACAGCGCTGGCTCTTCGGCTTTGCAACGGAGATGAGCAGCGCCCCCTAGAGTCGGGAACGACTAGCACATATGTGCGAGAGGAACCTTTACCTTTTTGTGCAGCTAACCCTGATTAGCAGACAGATGTTTTTGTACTTGCTTGAGAGTGTCATCTTTAGAAGCAGACAGATGTTTTCTGTAGTTGGTTTGACAGGATGGAACTGTCTTTGAACCCGTCTCTGGAATTTTAGGAATGGAGACCATTTCTTGGTCTGTAATTCTCACTGGAGTTTTGAGTTTTTCCGTACCTTCTCAATCCAAAGCAGAGATTCTAACCTTTAAAATCTATGGCAATAAGCACAGTTTAACCTGTATTATTGGGAGACTTGTGTCTAACCGTACGAGCTGCTGTATTCCTGGGATTTTTAAAATCAGGCCGTGTTCCATAACTTTTATCAGCTCTTACATTCTTGGTGGATTGGAGCAGGGCTTGGGAAGTGATAAACAGATGTGGCATTTCCCATCCTGACCGTTGGGAAAAGTTGCACGACGTTTGTTTAAGAACCGGGAGTTGAGCTGAGCATCTTGAATGCTGTTGTAATATTGGTGGTAGCTATTCAGGTTGTTATTTTTTTAAATGAATGCAGTGCTTTATCATCAACTGCTTTGAACCTTTAAAAAAAAAACAGCCGGTGAATATATTTTTTTTCCAAAAGGACCACTTGGCTTTTTTAATCAACAGTTTACAGTTTACCAGTCAGAGAATTATTCAAAAAAAAATGTAAATAACGTGCATGAAAAGGAAATTTACTCTCATGGAACTGTTGCAACTAGACCAAAATTACGGATCCCACTTTATATTTTTAGTAATTGCTCGTATGCATGTTGCGTTAGTCAAGGGGAGGGATTTAAATCATAGAACACGGAATAATCGCGTTGGAAGGGACCTTGGAGGTCTTCTAGTCTGACCTCCTGCTGGAGCAGGGGATTATGAATCATTTCAGACAAATGGTTGTCTTGTTTCTTCTTCTTTTTTTCTTTCTTAATCCTTAAAAAGGTTTTATTTCTTTTAAAAAACACAAATATTTCATCATTCGTCTAAAACAGTGTTTCCCAACCTTGGCAACTTGAAGATGTCCGGACTTCAACTCCCAGAATTCCCCAGCCAGCATTCGCTGGCTGGGGAATTCTGGGAGTTGAAGTCCGGACATCTTCAAGTTGCCTAGGTTGGGAAACACTGGTCTAAAACATTGAAGTGCAATTTTTTGTATGCCCCTCCCTCCCTCCCCCCCCAACCCCCCTCCTCCTCCCCCCCCCCCGACTTCCCAGAACCCGTACACGGTATGGATTTTTAACTAACACAGTCTAAAATCTATTGAGAAAAAAGAAATAAAGAAATTAATGACATCTCTACATTGACCTTAGCTTCTTCTTACTGAACTAACTTTAAACAGTTTAAATCATTTCTGATCTTAAGCATAGGCTAACTGGAATTTCTTGGTCCCGTATTTATTTTGTATATAGTCAATCCATTTTTTCCAGTCTCGTTTATATCTCTCATTTGAGTGATCTTTAAGATACGCCGATATTTTAGCCATCTCGGCTAAGTTTGTGACTTTCAATGTCCATTCTTGGATTGTAGGCAAGTCTTCCTTCTTCCAGTATTGCGCCACCAACAGTCTTGCTGCAGTTATTAGGTGCAGAATCAAGTTAGTCTCTTGTTTCTTCTTTAAAAGCCTCCAGTGATGGAGCACCCAGAACTTCTGGTGGCAAGCTGTTCCACTGGTTAGGTTAGGTTTATTTGGCTTGTATGCCACCCTACTCCCAAGAGACTCAGGGCGGCTAACAATAAGAAAAGGAAGTGGGTACAATAAAAACAACAATTAAAAATTCAGCAACAGTCATAACATCGGATGGGGCTGGATAATTCAACAGCCCCAGGCCTGCCGGAACAGCCAGGTCTTAGTTGCTTTGCGGAAGGCCAGAAGGAGGGTGGTGAGGGTCCGGATCTCAACGGGGAGATCGTTCCATAGGACTGGAGCAGTCACAGAGAAGGCCCTACCCCGGGGAGTCGCCAGCCGACATTGGCCGGCAGATGGAATCCAGAGGAGGCCTAGTCTGTGGGATCTAATAGGTCTGGTTAAGTTGTCCTCATTACTAGGAAATTTCTCCTTAATTCTAGATTGCTTCCCTCCTTGGATAGTTTCCAATCATTGTCTTGCTTTTCGGTGCTTTAGAAAATAGTTTGACACCCCCCCCCCAATCCTTGTAAGGTGCCCCTCAAATATCGGAAGATGCTATCATGTTCCCCCTAGTCCTAGACATGCCCAATTCCTGTAACCTCCTTCATATCTTTTAGCGTACACCTTCCCCCCCTTAAATCTTTATAACTTTTAGCAATAGCTATAGCAGTAGCAGTTAGACTTATATACCGCTTCATAGGGCTTTCAGCCCTCTCTAAGCGGTTTACAGAGTCAGCATATCGCCCCCAACAATCTGATAGATAAATAGATAGATGATAGATAGATAGATAGATAGATGATAGATAGATGATAGATAGATAGATAGATAGATAGATAGATAGATAGATAGATAGCAATAGCAATAGCAATAGCAATAGCAATAGCAGTTAGACTTATATACCGCTTCATAGGGCTTTCAGCCCTCTCTAAGCGGTTTACAGAGTCAGCATATCGCCCCCACAATCCGGGTCCTCATTTCACCCACCTCGGAAGGATGGAAGGCTGAGTCAACCTTGAGCCGGTGAGATTTGAACAGCCGAACTGCAGAACTAGCAGTCAGCTGAAGTAGCCTCCAGTGCTGCATTTAACCACTGCGCCACCTCGGCTCTTCGATATCTGCCTTGTTAAAGCTGAGCATTATGGTCTCTGCTTGCTGTTGAAGTTGGTTGTTTGGTTCCGGAATCACCGTTGGCTTCCTTTTGACAGAGGTAGCAATTATTCCTTCTTTAGGCCTGGCCATCTGCGGCGTTCTCATGCCCGCTTCATTATGGGATGGGCACGGGGCCAAGTATCCTATTTAAGCAGCTGGAGAAAACCGACAGGAGCTGCTATCTAAGCATGCACTTTCACAGATTGACAAGAGTTGGGAGGTACCTTGGAGGTCATCTAGTCCAACCCCCTAACCCAAGCAGAAGGCCCTACGCCCTTTCTGACAAATGGCAGTCCAGCCTCTTCTTGAAAGCCTCCAGGGATGAAGCTCCCACAACTTCCGAAGGCAACTTCTCTTCCATGGGTTGATGGTTCCCACTGTCAGAAAGTTCCTCCTTATTTCTAGGCTGAATCTTTCCTTCTTCAGTTTCCATCCATGATTCCTTGTCTGGCCTTCGGGGGCTTTGGAGAATAGCTTGACCTCCTCCTCTCTGTGGCAGCCCCTCAAATATTGGAAGATGCTCTCCTGTCTCCCCTGGTCCTTCTCTTCCCTAGACTAGCCATGCCCAGTTCCCGCAACCATCCATCTTATGTTTTATCCTCCAGTCCCCTCATCATCCTGGTTGCTCTTCTCTGCAGCCTTTCCAGAGTCTCAACACCTGTTTGGCATTGCTTTATTAGTGTTTCTCAACCTTGGCAACTTGAAGATGTCCGGACTTCAACTCCCAGAATCCCCCAGCCAGCGAATGCTGGCTGGGGGATTCTGGGAGTTGAAGTCCGGACATCTTCAAGTTGCCAAGGTTGAGAAACACTGTTCTAGAGGAACATCTTCCTCCAGTTTTTTTCCTGGATCTGAAACCTTTGGTTTCTTTTAGCTTCTTACGATACAAGGGAGTCCTCGACTTATAACGGTTTGCTTAGTGACCGTTCGAAGCCGCAACGGCACTGAAAAAAGGGACACGACCATTTCCCACATCTATGGCCGTTATAGCAGCATCCATGAGGTTCCTGCTTTATATTCAGATGCTTTCCAACCGACTCACATTTACGATGGGGTGACGTGGCCCCCAGTTGACCAAGCCGAGTCAATGTGGGGAGGAGCCAGATTCACTTAGCAACTGCCTGGCTGATTTAATAGCCGCAGCGATTCACTTAACAACTGTGGTGGGAAAAGCCGTAAAATGGGGCAAAATGGAATTGGATTAATGTAAGCGTAGCAAGATACATTATGTGTTCCGTTGGTTGAGCACTGCCTGTGTTTTTGCACCGTAAACTAAAGCAATTCAGAGAAATCATCTAATTCGTTTAGTGACGTTTCGAAGGTGCAGAAAGTCACTCAGGAAAGTGACTTGCAACCATTTTTCATCTCTGCAGCCACACAGTCATAATCCACACGCTTGGCAGTATTCTGTATCATCTTCCTCTTTAATCTTCAACGTGAGCCTGTCCATTTCTGCCCAGTCTTCTATCTTCTCAATTATCTCTTCATCGCGTGGCGTTTCTTCATTTTTACAACGCTGAGCAAATAAAACCCTCACTGCTGTTCATGCATGCAATATTATGTACTTTCGTTTATCACATTTTTCTGATACTATACCTAATAGCAGTTTAATAATAGCAGTTAGACTTATCTACCGCTTCATAGGGCTTTCAGCCCTCTCTAAGCGGTTTACAGAGTCAGCATATTGCCCCCAACAACAATCCGGGTCCTCATTTCACCCACCTCGGAAGGATGGAAGGCTGAGTCAACCCTGAGCCGGTGAGATTTGAACAGCCGAACTGCAGAACTGCAGTCAGCTGAAGTAGCCTGCAGTGCTGCATTTAACCACTGCGCCACCTCGGCTCTAAGAAAAAAGGGTTCAGGTTTAAAAGATCTACATATTTTCCCAATATCCTTTCTAACCACACATGTATTTTTCCCTGATTTTTTTTCCTCTTTTGCTATCAATACTATTTGAAGACTATCAAACATGGAATTTATTTTGTCCATGGCTGGGGGGAAAATAAAAAAAAAAGGGGAGGGGGGGTAAAGATTAGGAATATAATTTGCATTGTTGAGCAAACAAAATAACGCAGACAGCCCCGTGTTTATTAAGCACTAAATAAATGTAATAGTAGGAAATTAAAAGATAATAATAATAATTCACAGTGCTCGGTTGTGGTGTCTTAGAGTCACGTGATCCCCCTTCGGACGAGGGGGAAGTCAGATTCACTTAACAACCGTACAGAGTGACTGGAGAAAGAAAGGTCGCAAAAAAGAACTCGCTCAATAACCGTCTCGCTTAGCAATGGACATTTGGGGTCATAAGTTGGGACAGTCTGTATTTAGACTGAGGTGCCCCAGGAGGCTGTAGCCAGGAGGAAATCTGATGAAAGGAGAAAGTGAGGGTTCTTAAGTGCTCACAACAAGCCTCTGTACTAAGCTTGTAACTTTGATCTTTGGCCATTATTCGGAGGCTTCCCAATTCCACCCCCCCCCAAGGCAGGGAGGCTCTGCCATTAGGAAGGGTGAGAAAACTTTAAGAAGATCTTGTGTGTCCTTTCTTCCCCCCCCCATGGGGTTCTCACCCCGGGGTCCCTGGACATCCGGTCTCCACATCAGGGGGAACCACAAAAATCCATCTCTATTATTTCCAGGCTCCACAAAGACTTTAAGTTTGCACCATCCTCATAATGGCTTCTTACTTCCCTGGGCTCCCTCCCTCCCTAAGAGATTAAAGTAAATGTGTTTTAAATGTATTTTTAGAGCGAAAACAAACAAACAAAAAAAGCATTTCCTGTACCCGGCTCCTTCTTCTTCAGCAAAACCACTTGGCTAAATTTAGATAGTTTTACCTCCAGGGATGGACACGGAACAGTTTTTCTCTCCCCCCCCCCCTTTCACCAGAGAGACGTAGCAGCACACGAATGAAGCCTCCAAAATACATGTATGTAAGTATGTACACACAGATATAGCAATAGCAATAGCAGTTAGACTTATATTCCGCTTCATAGTGCTTTCAGCCCTCTCTAAGCGGTTTACAGAGTCAGCATATATTGCCCCCACAGTCTGGGTCCTCATTTCACCCACCTCGGAAGGATGGAAGGCTGAGTCAACCCTGAGCCTGATGAGATTTGAACCGCTGAACTGCAGAACTGCAGTCAGCTGAAGTAGCCTGCAGTTCTGCATTTAACCACTGCACCACCTTGGCTCCTATGAGATATAGAGATAGATTTATCTCTATACATCTATACATCTGTAGGTCTATATACAGTATCTATATCTATATATGATAAGGGAGAAGAGCTTGTGGCTTAGAGGTTAATAGAACTGCCTAGCATGTAAAAACAGCCCAAGTTCGAATCCCAGCAAGGGTCTGGCTAAGCAGCTCGAATTAGATCTATGCTAGTCTCCTTTCATTTATTTATCAGCAAAAATGCAACATATAAGTAAGGTTTTAAACCTTACTTGCCATTTATTCTTAAGACCCACACAGCAGTCCATGGAGGCCCTGGATGGATTATGTAATCAGCAACATAAGAGTCGTCTGTAAAATAGAAAACCACCAGGGAAATACAGGTATGCCTCGACTTACAACAGTTCATTTAAGGACCAAAATTTCAACAGGGCTGAGAAAAAATGGGGCTTGCGTCTGTTTTTCACACTTAACAGCTTTCAGCATCCCCCCCCTTGGTCACAGGATCAAAATCTCCTTGCTTGGCAACCACTTCATATTTGTGACGGTTGCAATGCCCCGTCGCAAATAGGGTCATGCGATTCTCTTTTGCAAAACTCTGGACCAGGGGGGGAAAAACCCTTCACAACTGTGTTCCCCAACGTCACAACTGAAGCAGTTCGCTTCAGAACTGTGGCAAGATAGGTCGTAAAATGGGGCAACACAGCTTGACGGATGTTTCACTTAGCCACCTAAATTTTGGGCTCAGCTGCGGTCGTAACCCGAGGACCAGCTGTATTAAACAGCAGGAGCTAATGTGTGACCAACATCTCCTTCCTGAGCCGTATCTAGTCACAGATCTTCTCCCTGGACCTCGCGTTCTTTAGAGAGGAGAGACCCCTGACTACCTATTTCTTCCTCCATATTCCCCCCCCCTCCTCCAATCTTGCCAGGAAAATGAGATTTCCCAGCAGGACTGGAAGGCCCACCATTATGATAATTGTTTGATGCTACAGTTTTGAACACAGAAGCAGAAGGCAGGAGGAAAACACTCAATTTCTGCCAATGAAACTTTGGAAAATTGGAAAAAGAGCTCCCAAACTCCCCTTTTTCTTTAATCCTGAATTGTGGGGGGGGGGGGTTACGGTTGAAGCCAGGGTGGTCTGCGTCCAGGAAGCCAGCTCTGATAGCTTGTGCTGCCAGAATCTTTCCCGAGTTGAAAAATGCCTGAATGGTGTTATAGAATAGAATAGAATAGAGCGGAAAGGGGCCTTGGAGGTCTTCTAGTCCAGCCCCCTGCTCAAGCAGGAGACCCCCAGACCATTTCAGACAAATGGCCGTCCAGTCTCTTCTTAGAAACCTCCAGTGATGGAGCACCCACAGCTTCTGGTGGCCAGCTGTTCCCCTGGTTAATTCTTCTCAACGTTAGGAAGTTTCTCCTCCATTTCTCTCCTTGATTGGTTTCCATCCGTTGCTTCTTGTCCTGCACTCTGGTGCTTTGGAGAATAATTTGACCCCCTTCTTCTTGGTGGAAGCCCCCCCAAATGCCAGAATGTTGAATTTCCTTAATTAAAAATGGTCTGAAGGGGTTTGCATTCCCTCTGCCTGGCAGGAGAGGATGCTCCCACTTTGCTCTTGAGAGGTGGGCCAGAAAACTTTCCCCCTTCATTTATTTACTTTAAAGTCCTTGACATACAACAGTTGATTTAGTGACCAACTGCCTGTCCGTTTAGTCTATTTAGTGAACAAGGCCTTTGTTTAATAACTGCCGCATTCATTTTTATGACGGCCGTGAAAAGGGTCACAAATCGAGGACAGTCACATGGTGACTTGCTTAAGGACCGTCGTGTCTTATGACTGAAATTGCAGGCTCAATTGCAGGAAGTGTATTGTCTGCATCATTTTACCTATACATAATAATATAGTAATAGTAAAATATTCTTTTACTTGTATATAATAGTATTCTTCCAACTTCTAATTTCTACCTTTATCATCTAACCCAGTGCTTCTCAACCTTGGCCACTTGAAGATGTCTGGACTTCCAACTCCCAGAATTCCCCAGCCAGCATTCGCTGGCTGGGGAATTCTGGGAGTTGGAAGTCCAGACATCTTCAAGTGGCCAAGGTTGAGAAACACTGATCTAACCATTGATAAAACAAATAACAAGTTTAAAATATATTCTGTCTTCTTTATCTTTAGCGTTAACCTCTCCGTTTCTGCACCATCTAATATTTTTTTTAAATTATATTTTCATCTGATTCACATTTATGACGGTCGCAGAGCCCCGGACTTACGTGACCCCCCCCCACCCCTTTTGCGACCATCTGACAAGCAAACTGGATGGGGAGCCCAGATTCACGTCACAGCCGTGTTGCTAACTGAATCGCTGCAGTGATTCGGCTGACTACCACGGCACGAGAGATTGGGCAAAGTTGTCTTGAACAATTGTCAACTGCTCCACAACTGTTTAGCAAAGGAACACTTTGGGCACAATTGTGGCTCCTAATAGCAATAGCAATAGCAGTTAGACTTATATACCGCTTCATAGGGCTTTCAGGCCTCTCTAAGCGGTTTACAGAGTCAGCATATCGCCCCCAACAACAATCCGGGTCCTCATTTTACCCACCTTGGAAGGATGGAAGGCTGAGTCAACCCTGAGCCGGTGAGATTTGAACCGCCGAACTGCAGAACTGCGGTCAGCTGAAGTAGCCTGCAGTGCTGCATTTAACCACTGCGCCACCTCGGCTCTAAGTCGGGGACTGCATGTCAATGGGTCAAGACAATCAACCCTGACATTACGGCTTCATTTTATTCTCTCCTGGCCTGGGATGCTCAGCTTCGGACCAACTGGGAGTGATTTCCCAGAAAGAGGAGAGAGATTCTAGCATGCCCGCAATGGTGGCTCAATGTTGGATCTTGGCTGTGAAGTGTTTGACGAGTCAACCCTCATGGCTGCAATACAATGCAATAGCAGAGTTGAAAGGGACCTTGGAGGTCTTCTAGTCCAACCCCCTGCCTAGGCAGGAAACCCTACATCACTTCAGACAAATGGCTATCCAACATTTTAAAGACTTCCAGTGTTGGAGCATTCACAACTTCTGGAGGCAACTTCTGTTCCACTGATTAATTGTTCTAACTGTCAGGAAATTTCTCCTCAGTTCTAAATTGCCTCTCTCCTTGATTAGTTTCCACCCATTGCTTCTTGTTCTACTCTCAGGTGCCTTGGAGAATAGCTTGACTCCCTCTTCTTTGTGGCAACCACTCAAATATTAGAAGGCTGCTATCATGTCACCCCTGGTCCTTCTTTTCATTAAACTAGACATAACCAATTCCTACAACGGTTCTTCATATGTTTTAGCCTCCAGTCCCCTAATTCTCTTTGTTGCAAAGGAGCAGAGATCTGCTAGTCTTTGGCTGGAGGAAACTGAGGGGCTGGGGGTGCGTTTTCCAAGCAACAGGTTTTTATTTTATTAAAAGGTGCAAAAGTTTTCGGGAATTGCAGATCAATTCCAGACAACTCGATCTGATGCGTATCTGGAGAGATCAGCTTCCTTTTTTCTGGGCCTCTGAATAAAATCCGTAAATCAGGAAAGGTCTCCCAGACTTTTCCTGCTTCCCTTCTTCCCTTTGTTCCCGATCCTGTGTCCCAGGTTCCTAACACATATTTCAAGGGAGTCTCACCAATGCACACAGTCGCATCCATAAAAATCTGTTTTCCTAAATTTAAGGGTGGCCCCTGGAGCCCTCTAGGACTTCCTGCTGATCTGCCCTCCCTCTGGGGGTCTTTGTTCTTAATTCGAGGCTGTTCAGTTGTGGGATTCATCAGGGGGGGCTGCTTTCCCCCTTAATTATGCATTATAAATTTGCTTTTTTGTTTTCTTTTCGCCGGGGAGATTCCTGGTTAGCAGCTGGCTTGTCTGTTCTCCTCCATGCAATCTTTTAAAGTTGATCCAGGTAGGATCCATGGGTTTCTATTAAAGGCCGCCACAGCCATATGGAAGAAAACCACCTTTTGTCTGTGGAAGAATAGGCTGTGTTTTAAACTTAACTGTGCAGATAAAAGAGACTGGAGCGGTGTGTGCGCGAATTCCAGGGGAAGAGAGAGACGTACAATAGATCCTTTGTGCCGTTTGGGTAGGAAGTCATTAATCAGGTAGGAGGTGGGCTTGGAAGTGGAATTGTGCTAATTTTCCTTGACTCACCTTTGTAAATAACATTCATAAATCGGACAGAGTTCACCAGGAGCCCTTTGTGAAAGATTTTTCCGGCTCCTTTTCCTTTCACTTCTGCAGTTTTATCTGCGTCGACTAAGGTAAAGCCACTTAATCTTTCCATGAACTCTGGAGGCCTTTGATGGAGGAAGTTCTGGGCCTGGGAGTGCAGCCACAGATGTGTATTGGAGTCTGCAGTGCCTTTATCTGGGAGCTTGCAACACTGAATAATGCTTCCTTTGTTTAGCCTTTTTGCTTTGAAGCAAAATGCCCTCATTCCAAAACTGTTTGGCCCTCCAGTTTAGCTGATTTCTCTCTTCTCTTACTTGGGACAGAGAGAGAGAGAGAGAGAGAGAGAGAGAGAGAGAGAGAGAGAGGGAGGGAGGGAGGGAGGGAGGGAGGGAGAGAGGAAGAGAGAGAGAGAGGAAAGAGAGGAGAGAGAGAAAGAGAGAGAGAGAGACAGAAGGAGAGAGAGAGAGACAGAAAGAGAGAGAGAGACAGAAGGAGAGAAAGAGAGACAGAAGGAGAGAGAGAGACAGGAGAGAGAGAGAGGAGAGAGAGAGAGAGA
The DNA here is from genome assembly GCF_051295495.1 of Thamnophis sirtalis. Lineage (NCBI taxonomy): Eukaryota > Metazoa > Chordata > Lepidosauria > Squamata > Natricidae > Thamnophis > Thamnophis sirtalis. The sequence continues at coordinate 1,278,456 of NW_028261392.1, forward strand.
CAGGAGAGAGAGAGAGACAGAAGGAGAGAGAGAGAGAGGAGGGAGAGAGACAGAAGGAGAGAGAGAGAGAGAGAGAGAGGAGGGAGACAGACAGAAGGAGAGAGAGAGAGAGAGACAGAAGGAGAGAGAGAGAGACAGAAGGAGAGAGAGACAGAAGGAGAGAGAGACAGAAGGAGAGAGAGAGAGAGAGAGAGAAGTTGTTGCAATGAAAACTTTGGGTCAGAACTGACTCTCTTACTTACCTTATTTTTCCGAGTATCAGACGCCCCGAAGTATAAGACGCCCTGAGCTTTTGGGGAGGAAAACAAGGGGGGGAAATCTTCTGCCTCCCAGCAAATTGCCTCCTTGGACCAAACAACATACACTGTTTGTAGTGTTACATTTCAGATTCTACTTGTACAGATGCTGTTAAAATTGATGGGCTTTCTGGAAGTATACGTTATTCTCTGCTGTTTTTAAAACAATAGCACTGGGCCTCTTCAGATCAAGCATTTATTTGAAAAAGCTTCTTCATTTTGTTAAGCTTCTCTAGAACAATAATAAAGCAGTCTTTAAAAGAAATAAGTCTAATCATTTGATTTGATCATTTATAGTTATTGACTTGCCTCCTTGCAGAAAAACAGCAAACAGCCTGATTAGCAGAAGAAGAAAAAATCTGCCTCTGTCTCCCAGCAATTTTCCTGGTGGAGCAAACAGCAAGTTTCACTTTCAATCTCAGCACAGGCCTCTGGATCATTTCAGGCTGCAGGGATTGTTATAGGCGATTGCAGCCTCCTGAAGCCCCGTTTTCCCTGTTTGCTGCAAGGAAGTAAATTGCTGGGAAGCAGCGGGGGGGGGGGGAACGGTGGGTGGATGGGGCTGCATTCAGTGTATAAGACGCACCCAAATTTTCACCCTCTTTTAGTGTGTGAGTGGGGGAAGGTGCTTGTTAAACGCTGAAAAATAAGGTATTTCCTCCATCAGAATACTACCGAAATCTATTGATCCAGCCTGGAGCTTTTGCCAAGATATTTTAGCTGATCTTGGGAAATTGTTCTTTGCATTTTGTGGTTGTGAATGATATATTTGTCTCCTATATTTTGCTGAGAAGCAAAGGGCACCTTTGCTGAAGCCAGAATGGGACGGGTGAGGTCCTCAGAGGAGAAACATCTTCCAGCAAGATGATTAGGGAACTGGAGGCCTAAACCTATGAAGGAACAGTTGCTGGATTTGGGTAGGTCTAGTTTAATGAATGGGAGGACTAGAGAGGACACGAGAGCATCTTCCAATTTTTGAGGGGCTGCCATAAAGAAAAATTGATTGATTGATTGATTTATTACATTTATATGCCGCCCTTTTCCCCGAAGGGGACTCAGGGCGGCTCACAATTCAATCAGGGAAGGAGATACAAACAGGGGGATAAAAAAGACGAGACATAACAATACATAATTTAAAAACACACAACAACCATACCATTCGAGAAGGGGGGCAAAAACTCTTTAGCCCCAGGCCTGTCGGAACAGCCAGGTTTTAAGGGCTTTGCGGAAGGCCTGGAGGGTGGTGAGGGTTCGAATCTCCACGGGGAGTTCTTTCCAGAGGGTCAGAGCAGCCACAGAGAAGGCTCTCCTCCGGGTAGTCGCCAGTCGGCATTGGCCAGCGGATGGAATTCGGAGGAGGCCTAATCTGTGGGATCTAATCGGTCTGGTGGAGGTGATTGGCAGCAGGCGGTCTCTCAAGTACCCAGGTCCAATACCATGAAGGGCTTTATAAGTGACGACTAGCGCCTTGAAGCGTATCCGAAGACCGATAGGCAGCCAGTGCAGCTCGCGGAGGATAGGTGTTACGTGGGTGAACCGAGGTGCACCCACGATTGCTCGCGCGGCTGCATTCTGGACAAGCTGAAGTCTCCGAATGCTCTTCAAGGGCTGCCCCATGTAGAGCACGTTGCAGTAGTCCAGTCTAGAGGTCACAAGGGCAGAAGAGGAGGGGGGGGTCAACCTGTTCTCCAAAGGGCAGGACAAGAAATGATGGATGGAAACTAGTCAAGGAGAGAAGCAACCTAGAATTAAGGAGAAACTTCCTGACAGTTGGAACAATTAACCAGTGGAACGACTTGCCTCTAGAAGTTGTGGGTGCTTCATCACTGGAGGTTTTGAAGAAGAGACCAGACAGGCATTTGTCTGAAATGGCCTAGGGTCTCCTGCCAAAGCAGAGGGTTGGACTAGAAGACCTCCAAGGTCTCTTCCAACTCTGTTATTTTGCTTTTGGTGCAATTTGGAGAGGTGGTGCTTGCATCTACAGATGAATGTCCATTCTGAATGTAAAGGGTCATCATCATCATCTGTGACCTCAGCAGTCCGAGTGGGAGGAGTTTCTGCATCGTGAAATGGCTCCCTGGGCAGATCTGGTTATTTTGAGGCGGTCTTGTGTTTTCTCTTGTTTAAAAGTTAGGACTGGTATTGGGTTGGCACCCAAGTAAATATGCCCAGCATTGGGCTCCAAGAAGAGACGGGGGGGGGGGGGGAAACCCCTACCTTTCACTCATTTTAATAATTTTTTAAAAAAATTAACAAAGGGATTTAATTTACTCTTTGTTATGGGCAGGATCCCTTGTCAGTTCACAAACTCAAGTTTCGAAATGTCAAGCTGTATCTTTCTACTTCTGAGTTGGATGCTTATCTTTTAATGACTTTTGCCATCTTGTACTTAATTCCCAAAGGAGCTTTTCTTGCATTGAGATAATTTCTTTCTTTTGTACCTTATTATTTATTGTCCTCCAGTTCTCCCCAGAGTCTAAGAACTGCCCCTAATCCGAGAGAGAGAGAGAGAGAGAGAGGGAGGGAGGGAGGGAGGGAGGGAGGGAGGGAGGGAGGGAGGGAGGGAGGGATGGATGGATGGATGGATGGATGGATGGATGGATGGATGGATGGATGGATGGATGGATGAGATATATATATATATATATATATATATATATATATATATATATATATATATATAAATGTATGTATGTATGTATGTATATATAGTATAGTATAGTATAGTATATGTGTGTGTGTGTGTGTGTGTTGCATTTGTGCTGATAAATAAAGGGAGACTAGTATAGATATATTTCAAGCTATTTAGCTCTCATCAGCTAGCCATACCCTTACTGCCTATACAACTGCCTGATATGTAATACAGCCCAGGTTCGAATCCCAGTAAGGATATGGCTAGCTGATGAGAGCTAAATAGCTTGAAATAGATCTATACTAGTCTCCCTTTATTTATTTATCAGCACAAATGCAACACAAATATAACAAAGGCAACAGTAAAAATAATGGCTTTCTGTCTGGATTATCTCTTGTGATGAGCCGATAGACAGAGAAAGGAAGCAGTATGCTCCCTCCCATATTTGGGCATACCAGGGGTTGTGACACAATATATATCTCTATATCTATCTATCTATCTATCTATCTATCTATCATCTATCTATCTATCTATCTAACTTTTTAGGGACATCCACATGGCTGTCTTCCCACAATTTCCTAACTTAAAGTTTTTTTTTTGCAAACCATGTTACAATCACATTCTAATCTAGTGTGCTGAAATCACCCACCCAGTGTGTTTCCTACAGTTTTGAACGGTAATTCTATTATATTTTTTCCTTCCTCCCCACCTTGCTAGTTTTTTTAAAAAAAGGAAAATAAAACACACCAGGAATGACGGATATTTTATAAATAAGATATTATTTGAAATGCTGAATGCAGTATGACCCTACAGCACGGTTCTTGTCTTTTGAAAGAATAATTGCAGAATGCCAAATTTTCTTTCCGTGCATGAATAAAAGGGAAGGGCCTGCCTAGAAAAAACATTTAATGGCTTGAACAGCAGGAAATTCTCCGTCAACAGAGGTCCAACCCTTCGGAAGGCTGGTTTGACTCTTGTTGAAAGTACGAACATGATGCTCTGTCCGGTTGTTTGCTGAACCTGAGCTCTTGTGAACACTCTGGATGTGGGAGGATTAGAAATAGATCAGGGTCAATCAGCAGCAGGGAGAAACTCTCCTTATGATGCTGGTTAGATGATTGTGTGAATGTTAGGCTCCGTTGTTATTCCAACCCCCAACCCCCACCCCCTTCTAATCCAGGATGACATTTGGATGCAGAAACAAAGAAAATGAACCTTTACACCTCCTTGTACAGGTAGCCCTTGACTTCAGACCAAACATTCTTGTTGCTAATTTAGACATTTGTTAAGTGAGTTTTGCCCCGTTTGATGATCTTCCTTGCCTCAATTATTCAGTGAATCACTGCAGTTGTTTAATTAGTCCGACTGTTGTTAAGTGAATCCATCCATCTGTCTGTCTATCCCTATAATCTCCCATCCATCCATCATCCATCCATCCATCCATCCATCCATTTATCTACCTACCTACCCACCCATCCACCCACCCACCCATCCATCCATCCATCCATCCATCCATCCATCCATCCATCCATCCATATAATCTTCCATCCATCCATCCATCCATCTATTTACCTACCTACCTACCCATCCATCCATCCATCCATCCATCCATCCATCCATATAATCTTCCATCCATCCATCCATTTACCTACCTACCTATCCATCCATCCATCCATCCATCCATCCATCCATCCATCCATCCATCTATGTATCCATATAATGGGGTCCTTAAAAGATGACAATAGCGATGTAATTTTGAACAGTCACTAAACAAACTCTTCTAAGTCCAAGTCTGTCAGTTTTGGATTTTGTTGGATGACAGGGGATGTAAGGATAAGAAAGAAAGAGAGAAAGGGAGAGAGGGAGAGAGAGAAAGAGAGAAAGAGAGAGAAAAAGAAAGAAAAAGAAAGAAAAGAAAGAAAAGAAAGAAAAGAAAGAAAAGAAAGAAAAGAAAAATAGAGAGAGAGAGGGAGGAAGGAGAGAGAGGAAAGAAAAAGAAAAAGAAAGAAAGAAAAAGAAAGAAGAAACAAAGAAAGAAAGGGTGGGAGGGAGGAGAGAGGGAAAAGAAAAAAAGAAAGAGAGAGAGAAAAAGTGGAAGGGAGGGAGGAGGGAGAAAAGAAAGAAAAGAAAAATAGAAAGAGGGAGGAAGGAGAGAGAGGAAAGAAAAAGAAAGAAAGAAAGAAAAGAGAAAGGAAGGGTGGAAGGGAGGGAGGAAGGAGAGAGGAAAGAAAGGAAGGAAGGAAGGAAGGAAAGAAAGGAGGTTTGTGAGTTTCACCAAGAGGATTAGATGTAAAGTAATATCTGGGGGCAAAATCGATGGAATATTGCAGCTCATAAGTGACACTTTGGCTGATCAGAAAAGAGGCAAACACCAATTCTATATTTGAAGCATCGCGAATCCTTCCTTCTAAGCGCTTCCTGTCGAAAGAAAACAAGCCGCAGATGATTTTTTTTTTTTAAAAAAAAGTCTCCTCTAATAAGAGTTTTGCTAGTCGTCGCATAGCTGATAAGCAAATCCGAGTTTTCTTCCCGTTGAGGCCGGCTGCCAAATAGTTTGCTCGAGAGGGGCCGATGTACTTGAGTTCTGGAGCAGATGCAGCACCACAAGAGACCACAATCTTGGTGCAGTTAGCTAGAATGGAGCGGAGGCCTGCAATGGTTGTGAGGTTGTATAACAACCTGCAACTCCTATCAATGCGCAATTCACCCTGGATGCCATAAGCAGCTCCCGAGCGACCCCGGAGGAGCCTGATTCAAAGACCAACTGAGAAAGGGGAGCCAGGCAGCCGGAATAGCAACAGCAATAGCAGTTAGACTTATATACCGCTTCCTAGGGCTTTCAGCCCTCTCTAAGCGGTTTACAGAGAGTCAGCATATTGCCCCCAACAATCCGGGTCCTCATTTTACCCACCTCGGAAGGATGGAAGGCTGAGTCAACCCTGAGCCGGTGAGATTTGAACCGCTGACCTGCTGATCTAGCAGTAGCCTGCAGTGCTGCATTTAACCACTGCGCCACCTTGGCTCTTATGACGGTTGCGGTGTCCTGTGGCCGGGCGGTCCCCTTTTGCGACCTTCTGGCAAGCGAAGTCAACGGGGAAGCCAGGTTCACTTAACAACCGTCTTACTAACTTAACAACTACATCGATTCACTTAACGACGGTGGCAAGAAAGGTTATAAAATGAGGCAAAGCTCACTTAACAACTGCTTTGCTTAGCAGCAGAAATTTCTGGGCTGACTTGCCGTCACAAGCCGACTGCTTGTAATTGAGCCTGCGATTTCAGTCATAAGACACGACGGTCCTTAAACAAGTCGCCATGTGACTGTCCTCAATTTGTGGTCCTTTTTACGGCCGTCGTAAAGTGAATGCGGCAGTTGTTAAACCAAGGCCTTGTCCACCGTGGGATGGATTTTGGAATTACCGTTCAGTTTGTTCTTCCCTAAATTTATTTTCATAAAAGTTTTCATTTATTTCAAGGGAAAATAAAAGTGTGGAAAATAAAACATTTCTGCGAACTGCCTTTCTTTGACTTCAGGAAGAGCCTCCAATAACCTTTCCCGCGAATTAATTTTTGTGGATCAGTATTGATCTGCGGGCCTTATTGATTACAAATGCTGCATTGCACCGACATCTACTCCTCCGTAGGCTTTCTAATGTACGTATTATCTTCCCTGCCGGTTAAAGCAATGAAATCTCACCTTGATTGCCAGAATTAAGGTCTTCGCAGGGCATCTCATAACTCAGCAGTAGAAAAATATAATTTCCCTCTGCAGTTACTATGTTTGGGGGGTTTAATGGAGTGCTAACCTCAAGGGTGGAATTCAGACAGTTTCTGCACAATCGGCAGCGGAAACTTTGAGTAGTTCAGAGAACTGGCAAATACCGGAGATTTTGGAGATCCTTCAGTATCCTTCCCCTGCCACACCCATAGAACTGGTAGTAAAAAAAAATTTGAATTTCACCACTGGCTGGCCTCCAATACCTCTAGAAATTATTAAATTAGCTAGAACTTCTAGCATTTCAAGCTAACTCACCTGGAGAATACTTAGCCGTTAACAGGGCAGGTTAGAATTGCCAATTGTTATAGTCCTTGACTGACCCCAAAATTTCTGTTGCTAAGTGAGACGTTTCTTAAGTGAATTTTTATGACCTTTCTTGCCACAGTTGCTAAGTGAATCAGTTAGTAACACAGTTGTTAAACACAACCGACTTCCCTGTTGTTTTGACCCAGGCAGGGACATTGTGACCATCATGAATACCGGTCAGTTGTCAAAAGGCCTGAATTCTCACCATGGGGGCTGCTGCAATGGTCGTAAAGTGTGGGAAACGGTCATAAATCAGTGCTGTTGCAACTTCAAATGGTCACTAAGTGAACTGTTGTAAGCCAAGGACTAACCAGGAGCCGAGGTGGCGCAGTGGTTAAATGCAGCACTGCAGGCTACTTCAGCTGACTGCAGTTCAGCAGTTCGGCTGTTCAAATCCCACTAGGCTCAAGGTTGACTCAGCCTTCCATCCTTCCGAGGTGGGTGAAATGAGGACCCGGATTGTTGTTGGGGGCAATATGCTGACTCTGTAAACCGCTTAGAGAGGGCTGAAAGCCCTATGAAGCGGTATATAAGTCTAACTATTGCTATTGCTGTAGTTACCAGGTTTGTAAAGCACGGGGTTTTGATTCCACAGTCTCTACAACAGTGTTTCTCAACCTTAGCAACTTGAAGATGTCTGGACTTCAACTCCCAGAATTCCCCAGCCAGCGAATGCATTCGCTGGCTGGGGAATTCTGGGAGTTGAAGTCCGGACATCTTCAAGTTGCCAAGGTTGAGAAACACTGCTCTACAACCTTCTTAGTGTGAGAATGACCTTTTAATTTTAATCACAGAAAACTGCCTGCAAATTTGAGTGCATTTAGGTGGCATTTGGTAATTAAGAGATGAAATGCAATAGTTTTTTTTCCCCCCCTTTCCCAATCAGTATGCTTTTAAAATTAAAAATAAAAATAAAATCATGCTAACCATGCTGTGCTGTTGTTGCACTGGAAATGTTGCTGCCACAAATAGCAGTTCTAGGCAAGGGGAATATGAATCAGAGCGAAAAACTCCGCTCCATACGTTAATATCTCAGGGAAGAAAAAAAAATAGACGTTTCTCTTTGCAACGAGATCGATCATCTCTAAGACGAGAGGTAATTCAGAATTAAAAGGGTTTTTTTTAAAATGGTTTTTTAAAAAAGAAACCCCAATGGGAGTTCCTTTTGGTAGCTCTTGTGTTTCCTCCCACGGATGCCCTTATTTCAAAGGAGGTAGGTCAGCTGGTGCGGAATAGATTGTGTTAAAATCAAAATAATAATATTCCTGTATTGAGGCCGATCGAACCTTTTCTGCAGAACAAGGTATATACATATTTAAAATAACTGAGGGAACTAAACGGTCTTCTATTGGGTCATTGCTTCGTTTCCTACACTGTCCTGGTTTGTAATGTATAAGGTTACTCGTGAGGGTGTGGTAGTCAATGTATTTGGGGTGTGTGTGTATGTATGTGTGTGTACACACCCCAGGAGGGAGAGGGAGAGGGAGAGGGAGGGAGGGAGGGAGGGACAGCGAGAGAGAGAGAGAGAGAGAGAGAGAGAGAGAGAGAGAGAGAGAGAGAGAGAGAGAGAGAGAGAGAGAGAGAGAGAGAGAGAATAACTCTTTAAAAAAAATGAGAGACATTTGTTAAGTGCGTTTTGCCCCAATTTACAACTTTTCTAGTTGTTAAGTGAATCAGTGCAGCTGCTAATTTTGCAACATGGTTATTAAGTGAATCTGGCATCTCCATTGACTTCGCTTGTCCAAAAGTTGCAAAAGGGGATCACATTGCAATCGTCATAAGTACATGCCGGTTGCCAAGCCTCTTGAGTTTTGATCACAGGGCCAAGGGCAGACGGCAGCCGGCATAAGTGTGAAAATTACGGTCAGGAATCTCTTTTTCTCAATGCCGTTGTAACTTTGGACGGTCAGTAAACGAACTGTTGTGAGGCTACCTGTATAATGAGCGTTTAATTTTTCAAACGCGACAATTTACTACAGACTCCTTAAACTGTTCTTGCAAATACAGGATGTATTATGAAAAAACAACGTTCTGTAAAGGATGCTGTAATTTTTGTTTCTGAGTTTAGCTTGGGAAGTCCGGTTTATTTATTTTCCCACTTGGTAAATTAGCAGAAGATAATATCCTTTTTCGATGGATGGTTTGCAACGCTATAACTAATTAGGGCAACTGGATATACGCTCTGTTAATCTTTCGGTTGAACTTGAAGGTTTATACATATATGGCTACCCTGATAATCGATTAAGAACCCCAAAATGTTACCTTGCACGTTGACATCAATACAGATAAATAGACGTCATTTCACAGTTAATATTGACAGCTGTTTTGTTCTGGCTGACAGATGTTAATATCTGATGATGCTTTGGCCTAGTTCATCTCTATAAAAAGGGCTTTTGCGAGCATCAATCAATCCTGATTTCTTGATGCAGGGGTTTAGAATAATTTGCTTTTATCATTTCCTTTATCAGATAAATGAAAAACTGCAGAATCTTCAAGGCAAGAAAATAGCTTTCGGTTCAGAATCCTGTTCAACGGTTAATAGTAAAAAAAAAAAAAACTAGTTTGGAAAATATCTGGAGTGGACAAGAGATTCGCCCAAATTAATAGTTTTTATCAAGGCAGCGAATGCAATCTGGAATGAATGACAGAGCAGAGGTATCTCTGCCTTCGAGAGTTGTCTGTAGAATAAAGGCTTTTTGTCTCTGTAGAAATGTTAGATAAATAATTAAAAATACATTTGGAGAAGACAAAAGGCTTAAGCTTAAATTCCCTAGATGCTGCATGTTCAAAAAGTAAGGTTTCTCGGCAGATCTAACGTACAAGCTGTAGTTTTTTTTTAAAGGTCACATGTTAGTCTTGTCATGTGTTAAGCATCAGGGAACTAAGTCCCTTAAGCTGCATTTTAGAAAGTTGTGATGCATTGTGATGTTTGTGGATCTCCTCTCCTCCATCGCTGGAGGTCTTGAAGCAGTGGTTAAATGCAGCACTGCAGGCTACTTCAGCTGACTGCAGTTCAGCAGTTCGGCTGTTCAAAATCTCACCGGCTCAGGGTTGACTCAGCCTTCCATCCTTCCGAGGTGGGTGAAATGAGGACCCAGACTGTGGGGGCGATATGCTGACTCTGTAAACCGCTTAGAGAGGGCTGAAAGCCCCATGAAGCGGTATATAAGTCTAACTGCTATTGCTATTTGTATGGCTGTAAGATCTCCTAGCTTGGCCAGAGGGTTGGACTAGAAGACCTCCAAGGTCCCTTCCAGCCCTATGATACTATATCTTTGGGGTTGCTGAAGGCTCTTGGTCATTGTTTTGAGCTCCCACTAAATCCATGAAGCTTCAAGTAATGCACACTGAAATGCCCTCGTTGCAATAATCACTTCCCAGTTCTGCTGAGTTGATTGTGGAAAATGTTCTCAAAAGCCTCTCACATTGTTTTTTTTAAAGAATAGAATAGAACTGGAAGGGACCTTGGAGGTCTTCTAGTCCAACCCTTTGCTCAAGCAGCAGATTCTACACCGGAGATGGCTAACCTTTTTTGGCTCGGGTGGCAAAAGCGTGTGCGTGCCCATACCCATATCACATTCATGCGCGCATGACTCCTGCTGCCCTTCCCCCTTGGATGTGCGCATGACACCCCCGCCTTCCTGAAGTCTGGGGAGGGTGAAAACGGCCCCTCCCGGCCCTCCAGAGGCTCTTCGAAGGCCAAAAATCAGCTGGCCAGCATGTGCACGCATGCTGCAACTGACCTAGGCCATGTGCCCTCATAGATGGCTCTGTGTTCCACCTGTGGCACGCGTGCCATAGTTTCACCATCATGGTTCTATACCATCCCAGTCAAATGGCTGTCCAGTCTCTTCTTCAAAGCCTCTAGTGGTGGAGCACCCACAACTTCTGGTGGCAAGCTGTTCCACTGGTTAATTGTTCTCGCTGTTAGGAAGTTTCTCCTCAATTGCTTCTCTCCTGGATTAATTTCCACCCATTGTTTCTTGTCCTGCCCTCTGATGCCTTGGAGAATTAATTTGACTCCTTCTTCTCTGTGGCAGCCCCCTCAAATATTGGAAGACTGCTATCCTGTTACCCGGAATTCTTATTTTCTTTAGACTAGCCAAACCTATTGTTTGTGCAACTGCCTGCAGGGCTCATTTTAAAGCAAATTTTAAGAGATTTCTAGAGTTTTTGTTCCAGCGTTTTGCGTGTTAATTTATTCCTAGGGATTGGGAACAACAAAATGGTTGACATATTTGATATATCAGTATTTATTATTTACCTTCAAGATCTGCTAAAGCCAGCAGGACATTAATGGAAGATGACAACCTGCTTTTGACAAGATTCAGCGAGGACTTAACAAATTTGCATTTCCCATCTTTTGCATTTTTTTTTCCAACCCTTAATGTTGCCTTCCGTATTTTTTGGGGGAGTTTTATTTTTAAAGCAAAAAAACAAAACAAAAACGCATTTGTCCAAGAAAGAGCAGCTGCAGTGAATAAGAAGTTTAAAAAGTTTAGGAGGCTGGACAAAATGTTAAAAAGATATAAAAAAGGAGGAGCAAAGGACAGGTTGCTCCCCAGGACTGAAGACTGCAAATAGCCCAAAAGTGGAATTAATGGCTTTGAAACTGAAATCCAGTTTAAGAAATATCAGATTGGTAGGAATTCCTGGAGCTGGGACTGTTTTTAACCAAGCTTAGGTTATAATCAAATGCTTGTCAAAACGCGTGTGAATTTAATTTGCAGTTGTAGCTAAGGAGGCATATTTATCTTGAGCCTTATACGCCGTTTTTGTTGAAAATAAGATTAGCTTTTGATCAGGGGGAACATTTTAGAGTCTACTGAACATGTTGGCCTGACCATAACTCTTGCTATCAGTGTGGCCCAGGATCCTACTTTGTTGAAGATGATCTGTCTAGAATAATAGAATCACAGAGCTGAAAGGGACCTTGGAGGTCTTCTAGTCCAACCCCCTTCTCAAGCAGGAAACCCTATACCCCCTTCAGAGAAATAGTTGTCCAATCTCTTCTTAAAATCCTCCAGTGTTGGAGGAGCCACAACATCTGGTGACCAACTGTTCCACTGATTAATTGTTCTCACTGGCGGTTTATCCAATAAGCTGCAGTTCACTGATGAGAAGAATAAGGTTTTTCACCCACCCCCCCATGCACAGGTATAGAAGAGGTAGCACCTGGCTCAGCAGTCGTGCCTGTGTGAGGGATCTGGGAATCCTAGTGAACAATCTCTCAAACGTGAGCCAGCCATGTGCGGCAGCTGCCAAAAAGGCCAATGCAATCCTGGGCTGCATCAACAGAGGGACAGCATCAAGAAGTATTTAATCCTATTTTTATACTGCACTGCTGTGTACATTTGGAATACTCTGTTCAGATTTGGCCACCAAAATACCAAAAAAAGGTCTCTTGAGACCCTAGAACGAATGCAGAGAAGAGCAGCCAAGATGGTGAGGAGGCTAGAGGCTAAACCGTACGTTGAATGGCTAAAGGGAATTAGGAGTGAATGAACTTGCCACCCGGAGTCGTGGGTGCTCCGTCACTGGAGGCTTTCCAGAAAAGATCATCGGACAATCTGTTGCCAGGGATGGTATGAGGACTCCTGCCTTCTAAGAGCAGGGGGTTGGACTAGATACAGTGGTCCTCAACCCCTGGTCCGCGGACCGGTGCCGGGCCGTGGAGTACCTGGCACCGGGCCGCGCAGCGGCCGGGGGCTATGATCGCTGCAGCGCAAAGGCTCCTGGGCCGTGCGCAAAGGCTCCAGGGAAGAGAGCCCCACGCAGGTACGCAATCAATGTGTCATCGCGAACAACGCCCCCCCACCCCTGCGCGTGCTCAGCGGGCCACGGTAAAATTATCAAAGGCTGACTGGTCCGCGGCGATAAAAAGGTTGGGGACCACTGGACTAGAAGACCTCCAGGTTCCCGCCCAACCCTAGGATTCCTAGGATTAAATTGTGTATTGTTTTGTTCGTCTTTTTTATCCCTTATCTGTATCCCCTTCCCTGACTTGGATTGTGAGCCGCCCTGAGTCCTCTTTGGGGGGAAAAGGGCGGCATATAAGTGCAATAAATTCAATTCAATTCAATTCCTTCCTCCTTTGATCTGCATCTTATATTTCTCTGGATTCCCTGTTCGTCCCTGGGCTTTAACCCTCTTAAAATAATTAGCAATTAGCACACCCCCATCTGTCCCTTTGATTTTCTTAGCTTGGCCTGGGGCTGACCAGTTAATTTTGTATGTGTCTGTGTGCGCGCGCATGTGTGTGTGTGTGTTTTAACCATGGAGCTGATCCTTCAGTGCTGCCGTTGAAACAAAGACGTTCAGAATTAAGAAGTTACAGTGTCTTAGTGTTATGGCGTAATTTCTGTGTTATTGTTCATATTGCTGGTGCTTTTCTGCAGGGGGGTTCAAATTGGCTGGGATGGCAGCTGTGGGGATGATGAACAAAGTTGACAAATATTCAGGGAATAAGAGGCCTGGGGTTGTAATGCCATGGTTTAATGCCATCTTGCCTGGTTTAACCCACCATTCCTAACCAAAGTTGTTGGGCTGGGTAAGTTTTGAAAATAACTTGGAAGAGTCGATCCAAACACCCCATGAACACAGCGCCTCTTTGATGCTCATTAAAGCAGCTGCTTTCAAAGGAACATTTATTTTATTTTTTATTATTTTATTATATTTATATGCCGCCCCATTTCCCCCGAAGGGGACTCAGGGCGGCTCACAACTCAAACCAGGGAAGGGGGATACAGACAAAAATTTAAAAAACAAAGCATAACAATGCATAATTTAAAACACACAAAGGTTCTTGAGGTTCTTTTTTTAAAGTAGCCACAACTTTTCTCAGGATTACGTGAGAAAAGATTGAGAAAAGGGCAGGAGGTGTAAATGAGAAGCGGGGAGGAATCGGACTTGTGCAAAGTTTTAGCCCTTCCTTTCCAACTTGGCTGGACACAGGGCAGAGGCTGGGAATGGTGTGTTTTGTTGCTTTGTGGCAATTGTGGATGTCGCTGCTGTTGTGTGGCGCTCCCCAGTTGTGATTCGTTTGAAAACTCTCATTTCGGTGGTCCGCCTATTCTCTCTGCAGACAAACAGGATGTGGTCTGTTGCAAATGGCTTTCTCATCAGAACAATGAGAGAGTTATCCTCCACAAATGTTTGCCTAGAGTCTTATCAAGCGTTTGGTTTTATCGTCTTTATGATCTGGGAGGGAATTCTGGACTCTACCCTGTTTCCCTGAAAATAAAGACCCTCCCCGGATAATCAGCCCAATCGGAGCTTTTGAGCGCATGCACTAAAATAAGCCCTCCCCAAAAAGATTGCGACACAGCAGCCGCCATGAGGTGACCACGCTCGCCGACTCCTGCACCCCAAAAATAATAAGATCTCCTTGAAAATAAGTCCAATTTCGAGAGTCAAAAGAAAATAAGACCTTGTCTTATTTTGGGGGAAACATGGTATTTCCTACCAAGGTGGTGTAAATTCACCAAATGGTTCAATTTAGGATTTCCCTTATCATCCTCATTGAATTCTCCATAGATAGATAGATAGATAGATAGATAGATAGATAGATAGATAGATAGATAGATAGATAGATAAATAGATAGATATAGATATAGATATAGATATAGATATAGATATAGATATAGATATAGATATAGATAGATATAGACAGATAGAGAGAGAGAGAGAGAGAGAGAGAGAGAGAGAGAGAGAGATAGATAGATATATAGATATATAGATATAGATATAGATAGATAGAGAGATAGAGATAGAGATAGATAGATAGAGATATATAGATAGAGATATATAGATATATAGATATAGATATAGATAGATAGATATAGATATAGATATAGATATAGATATAGATATAGATAGATAGATAGATAGATATAGATATAGATATAGATATAGATATAGATATAGATATAGATATAGATAGATAGATAGATAGATAGATATAGATATAGATATAGATATAGATATAGATATAGATATAGATATAGATAGATATAGAGATAGATAGATAGATAGATATAGAGATAGATATAGATTAGATAGATAGATAGATAGATATAGATATAGATAGATAGATAGATATAGATAGATATAGATAGATATAGATAGATATAGTTATATAGTTATATAGTTATATAGTTATATAGTTATATAGTTATATAGTTATATAGTTATATAGTTATATATATATATATATATATATATATATATATATATATATATATATATATATATATAATCTGAATATTCTCCTAAGATATATTGTTCCATTTTCCAATTGAACTGAGTGTAAATAAAATTAAATAAATAAACAAAAATAAATAAAAACAAGATATACAGAGAAAGGGAACAAGGATGATGGAGGCTAAAACATACAGCGAACAGTTGCAGGAACTGGGCATGGCTAGTCTGGGGAAGAGAAGGACCAGGGGAGACAGGAGAGCATCTTCCAATATTTGAGGGGCTCCTACAGAGATGAAGGGGGGGGGCAACCTGTTCTCCAAAGCGCCAGAAGGCAGGACAAGAAGGAACGGATGGAAACCTATCAAGGACAGAAGCAACCTGGAATTAAGGAGAAATTTCCTGATAGTAACAACAATTGATTAGTGGAAGGACTTGTCTCCTGAAGTTGTGGGTTCTCCATCACTTAGAGTTTTTTAATAGACCGGACAACCCTTTGCCTGAAATGGTATAAGGGTTTCCTGCTTGAGCAGGAGGTTGGACTAGAAGACCTCTAAGGTCCCTTTTCAAATATTATTCTGTCCCTCTTGTTAATCAGCAGAACGGCTTCCCTCCAGAGGTTGTGGGGGTGCTCCATCACTGGAGGTGTTCAAGAAGAGATTGGACAGCTGTTTGACCGGAATGGTGTAAGGTCTCCTGCTTGAGCAAGGGGTTTGACTAGAAGACCTTCAAGGTCCCTTCCGGCTCTGTGATTCTGCTAAAATGTCTTTCCTTTCCCCCCCCCGCCAGGCATTCGACCTCCCATCATGAACGGCCCCATGCACCCGCGTCCCCTGGTTGCTCTGCTGGATGGCCGGGACTGTACGGTGGAGATGCCCATCCTGAAGGACGTGGCCACCGTGGCCTTCTGCGACGCCCAATCCACCCAGGAAATCCACGAAAAGGTAAGCCTGGAAACGGCGCTCAACAGGCAAAGATCCTCCCCCACCTGCGCCCAGGGCTTCCTTTTTGCTAACGGGAGGATTTGGGTTTCCGACATTGAGGGAATCTCCGAAACTAAACAGAAGGATTGTGCAATTTGTCGTGCCTTGAAAGAATAGCAGTTAGCAATAGCAGTTCGACTTATATACCGCTTCATAGTGCTTTACAGCCCTCTCTAAGCGGTTTACAGAGTCAGCATATCGCCCCCAACAACAATCCAGGTCCTCATTTCACCCACCTCGGAAGGATGGAAGGCTGAGTCAACCCTGAGCCGGTGAGATTTGAACAGCCGAACTGCAGAACTGCAGTCAGCTGAAGTGGCCTGCAGTACTGCACCCTAACCACTGCGCCACCTCGGCTCTAGATAGATAGATAGATAAGAGATATGGATAAATAGATGATAGATAGATAGATAGATAGATAGATAGATAGATAGATAGATAGATAGATAGATAGATGATTGATAGATAGATAGATAGATAGATAGATAGAAAGATGATAGATAGATAGATAGATAGATAGATAGATAGATAGATAGATAGATAGAAAGATGATGGATAGATAGATAGATAGATAGATAGATAGATAGCAATAGCAACAGCAGACTTATATACCGTTTCATAGGGCTTTCAGCCCTCTCTAAGCGGTTTACAGAGTCAGCATATCGCCCCCAACAATCCGATAGATAGATAGATAATAGATAGATAGATAGATAGATAGACAGACAGACAGACAGACATATAGAGATAGATAGATAGATAGATAGATAGATAGATAGATAGATAGATAGATAGATAGCAATAGCAGTTAGACTTATATACCGCTTCATAGGGCTTCCAGCCCTCTCTAAGCAGTTTACAGAGTCAGCATATCTCCCCCAACAACAATCCGGGTCCTCATTTTACCCACCTCGGAAGGATGGAAGGCTGAGTCAACCTGGAGCCGGTGAGATTTGAACAGCCGAACTGCAGATAACAGTCAGCTGAAGTGGCCTGCAGTACTGCACCCTAACCACTGCGCCACCTCGGCTCTGGTAGGCGGAGGATGGGGGGGGGGTTCTACTCTGGAGTAACCTGGTTTCCTATAAAACTGCGCTGCCTGCTCTGGGAAAACTTGGCCTATTCTTGAAGGTGGCTAACATTCATCTTCCCCGGATAACGAGTTTGCTCCGTCCGGGGAAAAATAACCCCTGGCTTCCATTGTAGCAGAAGGCTTTTGACTATCCAAGGTATCATATTTTTCGGAGTATAAGATGCACCGAGCTTTTGGGGAGGAAAACAAGGGGGGGAAAAATCTGCCTCACTAAGCCACAAGGTTCTCCTCCTTTATCAGCTGAGCCAGGGAAATAGGTATGTATTTAGTGTCACAATCCCTGGTATGCCCAAATATGGGAGGGAGCCTACTGCTTCCTTTCTCTGTCTATCGGCTCATCACAAGAGACCATCCAGACAGAAAGCCCAATATTTTTACTGTTGCCTTTGTTACATTTGTGTTGTATTTATTTATTTATCAGCTCAAATACAACACACACAGACACACACACACATATACAGGCATACATACATACATACATATATATATATTCCTTGACTTACTGTTGTTCAGCAAAACACAACTGTTCTTGTTATGATGCAGGAAGAGGAAGGCTGCAGCAAACAGGTCTAACCTGCCGAGGTAGACATGCCTTCGCAACACAACACACCGCGGAGTGCCTGAACAGAGCACAAGGGCACGGACAGAGTACACACACACACACACACACACAAACTGGGGGAGTGTTTTGCATTTTTAAACCCATGCAAAGTTCTCCGCAGACAGAAAGATGCACGACGAGGCCAGGATAATGGCCAACGCGCCCCCCCTCCCCCCCCACAACCCAAAATAAGCTGGTCAACCAATCAGTTATTCCTCCTGGTCTTTCAGAAGGGACTATTGTGGTTTGGAAGTGACAAGAGTCCCAAGTTCAGTCAGCCAAACCAACCTATAAAGGAATAATTTTTTAAAAAAGAAATTGTGGAGCCTCTTGATTTAACGGACCCTTGGGCAGATGGAGTGTCCGTTAAAAGAGAATGTCTGTTAAATCCAAATGGGGTTTGACTCCTGTCTATTTTACTTATTTTATGCTAAAAAGGAAACGGTATTTTCCACAAGGGATAATTTAGGCAATTCTTACTGTGCAAAAGCATGTGGCACACAGGCAGATCCTGCCTTTGGTCTGCAAACGTCAAGCCTGTTAAATTAGGATTTTACGGCACTATATTGATGGTGTGTTAAACATATGTAGATGCTCTCACACAGTTACGGAGTCTTTTGCACAGGACCCTCTAGTGTACACATTTCCCTCTTTGCTGGACTGCGGGGGTCCTTCATAGGGTCACTCATGCCTTGGTCACCTCATCTGTTCAAGGCTGGGGACCAGTCTTATCTTTGGGGAATGAAGGGGCCACCACAGAGAAGGCCTATTTCCTAGCTCCTACTTGGTGTATTTCCCAAATAATTTGGACCCACAACATGTCCCGCATGTTGAGGAGAGGAAGTTGGGGAGAAGGGGGCTCCAAATGGCTTAAATAAGTAAATAAACATGGCATCCAGGTAGCATTTCTCCTATGAGCCTTGCACAACATACACAGAGAAACACACAGCATCACCAGTAGGTAACCTTCTAGGGCAGTTAGGGAACAAGTTAATCAGTTGGACCAGAAGGTGCTTTATCAGAAAGACAACTGGGCTTGGTTTTTCCTTGAAGACATTTCGTTTTTCATCCAAGAAAAGTAGTACTACTACTTTACTACTACTACTACTCAGTTCAGTTGTTCAGTTGTGTTTATTTATAGGCCGCCCTTTTCCTTGAGGGGACTCAGGGCGGCTAACAACTTATATGGGAGGGGAAGACATCTACTACTACTACTACTACTACCACCACCACCACCACCTCCTCCTCCTCCTCCACCACTACTACTACTACTACCACCACCACCACCTCCTTCTCCTCCTCCTCCTCCACTACTACTACTACTACCACCACCACCTCCTCCTCCTCCTCCACTACTACTACTACTACCACCACCACCACCACCACCACCACCTCCTCCTCCACTACTACTACTACTACTACCACCACCACCACCACCTCCTCTACTACTACTACTACTACTACTACTACTACCACCACCACCACCACCACCACCTCCTCCTCCTCCACTACTACTACTACTACCACCACCACCACCACCTCCTCTACTACTACTACTACTACTACTTCTCCTCCTCCCTCTCCCTCCTTCTCCTCCTCCCACTCCCATCCCTCACTCTCCTACCCCTCCTGCTCTTCCTCCTCAACCGAAGAAGCTTCTTGGAAGAGAAGCGAAATGTCCTTTGTGAAACTTTTGAAAAAGCACCTTTGGGGCAACCATGACCTGGATGACGGAGACTCCGTAGCCAATCATGAGTAGGAGGACCATGAGGCCCAAGCTGCCTTTTCTAAAATGCCAGCCCTTTTGTTCTAAAGCTCTACCTGCAGATCACCTGAACCACAAACATTAGTAGCAGAAGAGAGACCCTTGGTCCTCTTGTCTTCTGCGTTCCCAGACAGGAACGTTCAAGAGGAGAAAAAAACCACTTTGCCTGAAAGGACACACCAGATGTGAGGTTGCTACGCAGAGCAGCTGGAAGCAAAACATCTGTTTTGTTTAGAAGATGAAACGTTCTGTGGCACCGATAACGCGCTTGGCCTGAGCCAACAGGCCAAGAAGTGAACTGAGAACCAGTTAGAACAGCTGTTTAGAGCTGCAACATTTTGAGTTGTGTAACCTTCCTTCTCAGAATATCACTGGCTGGATGGGGTCTTGCCTTGATTGTGGATAATCTCCTAAATAAATTGATGTTGTTTTCTAAAAGTCTGTGGAGATTCTCCGTCCTCCCAAGTCCCTGGTTGTCCCTTTTTTCTTTTGAAGACATTTCACTTCTCATCCAAGAGGCTTCTTCAGCTCTGAGAGGATAAGTGGGGAATGGAAGGATTTATATTCCTTGCAAAATTAGATTTGCAAATGCAAATAGCCAGCTGTCTGCAAGGAATATAAATCCTTCCATTCCCCACTTATCCTCTCAGAGCTGAAGAAGCTTTTTGGATGAGAAGTAAAATGTCTTCAAAATTAAAAAAAAAACAGAAAGTCCAGTTGCCTCCTGAAAAAGCACCTTTGGGAATTGTTGGTTTCTACTTTGGGAATGTAAACTATGGCTTAGTTTGTTATTGTAGCATTTTTAGAAAGCAGCGGTTATAAAATAGCAATAGCAATAGCAGTTAGACTTATATACCGCTTCATAGGGCTTTCAGCCCTCTCTAAGCGGTTTACAGAATCAGCATATCGCCCCCACAATCTGGGTCCTCATTTTACCCACCTCGGAAGGATGGAAGGCTGAGTCAACCTTGAGCCTGTGAGATTTGAACCGCTGAACTGCAGATAACAGTCAGCTGAAGTGGCCTGCAGTGCTGCACCCTAACCACTGCGCCACCTCGGCTCTTATAAGAATGTCAAATGACTGTATTAATATCACACAGAGATGTGTCTCTATGTACCGTATGGCAATGCTCAACTTTATTCAGAGGGGAAGAGAATGCAAAATAATAAAAAGGGAAAATTTGAAGAAAAGGGAATCAAAAAGGGGGAAAAATGACAAAAAGGCTTCCTATTTTCTAAAGTACAGATACATACATACATACAAACATACATACATACAAACATACATACATACACACACACACACACACACACACACACACACACACACACACACATATATATATATATATATATATATATATATATATGAAATAACCTCTTACTCTGAATTAAAATCACAAAAAAGTCATACATAAAATATTAGATAATCAAAGTAGCATTAGGATTACATAACAAAATGACCTCATATTCTAAGTTTAAACCTAACCGTCAAAAGGATAATAGCGTTGGAATTATATAACAAAATGTCCTCTTACTCTAACTTTAAACTTAAACATTAAAAATGCAATATACAAACCTCATAGCCTAATGGAAAATACACAACATTTCTATAAGAACAGATCTAATCATCCAACCCTAAAAATGAAACTTTGTTTTTAATCTTTCTCAAGCAAAAATTTCAAAAGTGGTTTCCAAAATAACACATTCAATCTACTACAGTATATATTATAATGCATAGACATGCTTTGGAAAGAACATAATTAGGTGACCACACCTGCTTATAAAAATAAAATGATCAAAAGTGAATAATTGGGCTTTAGAATAATAACAGTATGCTAAGCACACAATTTAATGATCCTGCAAATGGGGTATATGAAGTATATTCATGGCTGGATTTGTGAAAACCATTATGTCAAACCTTCCATTAATAAAAGAGGTTTAAAAAGCTTTTCTTTATCTTTGTGTAGGAGTGCATTAGAATTCTTCCTCCTTTTGCTTTCTGCATTTGCAAACAGTAAAACTGTCAAATTTATCTTCTGCCTTTTATTTAAACAGCAACACGAGAACTTTCCTTGGGGCAATTATTTTTTTTCCTAGTCTTTCTAAGGCCACAAAGTTTGGAGAGAGGTTTGTTAGTATTATTATTATAATTTCAAAAGTTTGCCTCCGATGTCTGCATCTGGCATTTTTAACGAAGACGCTGTATTTTACAATTTTGCCCTTAAAACAAGGAGATTGCGCTGCACAGATAGCTGATTTTGTGGAATGGAGTTGGTGGATATAGGCAAAGGAGGAGGGAAGGAGTAATTTTAATTCACGAAGGAAAAGGATGAAATGTATGTTAGAAAGTCTCATTTGGTGTCATCGGGAGTCTCGCAAGTAGGGGATGCGAAGGGCTGCCTGTTATGCTTCGGCAAACTTCAATTGTGGAAGAACTTAGGAATGACTTTGGGAGGGAAATTGAGCCCGATGCCGAATGGATGCAATTTAGGGGGAAAATGATTCATTTAAAGGACGTGAACGGATGGCTGGGAAGGAGATGAGAATATAGAAATATGGAAGGGGGACATTTGGAGAGAAGGAGAACGCTGAGGAAATCTGTTCTGAATACGTCTTTTAAGCAAAAGTCAGCTCATCGCTGCAGATAGAACCAGAAACCTTGACTGATTTGTTTTAATATGAAAAAGAGAGATAATTAGTGAAGTATACAAAGCTGAGAAGGTTTCAATTTGGGATAAACTATATTTTGGGAGTCCCAAAGGTGTTTTTTCAAGAGGCAACTGGACTTATCTCTGCTTTTCCTTGAAGAGGTTTCAGTGGTTAAATGGCGCAGTGGTTAAATGGCGCAGTGGTTAAGTGGCGCAGTGGTTAAATGTAGCACTGCAGGCTACTGCTAGATCAGCAGGTCAGCGGTTCAAATCTCACCGGCTCAGGGTTGACTCAGCCTTCCATCCTTCCGAGGTGGGTAAAATGAGGACCCAGATTGTTGGGGGCAATATGCTGACTCTCTGTAAACCGCTTAGAGAGGCCTGAAAGGCCTATGAAGCGGTATATAAGTCTACTGCTACTGCTATATATTCTCATCCAAGAAGCTTCTTCAGTTCTGACTGAAGAAATGAACTGTTAGTCAGAACTGAAGAAGCTTCTTGGATGAGAAGCGAAACCTCTTCAAGAAAAAAACAAAGTCCAGGGGCCTCTTGAAAAAAACCACTTTGGGATACCCATGTCCCAGATGACTCTGAATCTCCATAAACATACTGTATATTTTGTCAAGAGTAGATTTTGGGAGTGGGGGGCGAAGAAGAAGAGAAAGAAACTAGACTGAAAGTAAAATAATAGCAGGGAGGGAAAGTATGAATCCTATTCAGAAAAAGTACTAGAAGATAGATTAATCTTCCCCTGAATGGATGGGAAAGGGATGTGGAAGGTGGGGTGAAAATAATAGTGTCAGGCTGCCAGGGAAAAGTTGTTAATGAAGAAAATGAAAAAAAAAATGTAGGGTGGAATGGAGACACAAAAGGCTGCAGATAATAAAAAAATGCATGTGAGTGAAGTTTGCTGCAATAATAATAAAAAAACAAGATGGAAAGGGGGATGATGTGTAATATGTGTAGAGAAATGATAGCTGCAAAGAAGAGGGAGGATTAAAAGAGATGGAGGGCAGGCAGTGGGATTTTGGGGAGAACGAATGACTTTGAGAGGAGGGTGAGAACATGAAGGCAGGGATGGAGTTAAAAATTAAGAAGGATACATGATATGATCTGGGGTCAGAATGGAGTGAAGGAATATATTAAAATGTTTGCATTGGAAGGATATTGAAGCCTTGAAGAACAGAATGAAAATGAAAGTTATAAATATTCCGGCCAAGAAGAAGAAAAAAAAAGGGGGGATGAAAAGAATTAATAAATGCTGTGAAGATGTTGAAAAATAGTAAGGCAGCAGGTGCTGGTTGTGTAACCAGAAAAATATTAAAATATAAATGTGTTATAGGGAGTGGGTGAGTAATATATTTATGGATAATGAATATACAAGGAATGTTTGTGGTGATACTGATGGTCGGAGTATGAATGTATGAGTGCCTTTATGGGGAAAGGATGTGATTGAAAGCCTGAATTAATGTCAGTGGATAAGAAATATTAATTTGATTGCTAGGTTGTGGGATGCAATGAAGAATATTTGTGGATTTTAATGTTGCAAAACCCAGTAAAGTACTGTATGTATTATAAAGAATCCATTTAGGGGACATTTGTGAGATTTACTTAAGCCTGATTGTCATTCAACCAATGATTTTAGTTAACATGGAATCATAGAGCTGGAAGGGACCTGGGAGGCTTCTAGTCCATCCCCCTGACCAATACAGATTGGTTGTCAATCTCTTCTTCAAGACCCCCAGTGATGGACCACCCAGAACTCCAGCAGGCAAGCTGCTCTGATGATTAATTGTTCTCACCATCAGGAATATTCCTGGCAATGAATATTCCAATATCACGGGAACTAATCAAGGAGAGAAGCAACCTGGAATTGAGGAGAAATTTCCTAGCAATGAGAACAATTAACCATTGGAACAGCTTGCCACAAGAAGATTTAAAGCAGCATTAGAAACTTATGAGATATTTCATATCTATTTTCTAGTCAAAATCCACGTTATCCATGTTAAGCTTTAAACCGAAGACATACTTGCTAACATTATTGCAATCACTGAAAGAATATTATAAGTAGTAAATAAATGCATGCCACCAGTAGTATAAATTATGCAAGAAGTGAAAAAAATGAACCCTGAAACCCAAATTCTATATAAAAGATTGTTGTGTACAATAGGTATGGTTTTCAGTTAAAATTAAAATCTGTCTCAGGTTTACTTTTTAAAAATAAAGTGTTTGTTTTTTAAGACACGGAGGGAGGCACAGTTTAGTTAGCCGTTCTTCCCTAGAAGGAATGAAAAGGCATAGAATGCTTTGCAGCTGCTGACATATACGATGCCAATTCAGTATATTTGGATGTAAGGCATGGTGAAATTTAATTTAAAAAATATCTTAGAGGGGTATTGCCCGGGGATTTTAACTTTCAAAATTCATTCCATTTTCCAATATTTTGAGCTTTACTCTTGTTTGCCACCAATATGAAATAAAACCCCACGGCTTCTTATATTTCCAAAAAGTTGAAGGAAAAAAAGTGTTTCATTTTAGAAGTAAAAGGACTAGAGTAAATATGCGGAGGATAAAACATCTTATGCCAATTTTCTCTGAATATCACATTCAAAGTAAATGTCATCCCTTTTTTTCCATTGAAATTCCCACTGTGCATCTCTATAACTATATTTATATTCTCCGTATGTTTAATCATATAGAGACTGCGACTTGTTCAGATTCTTAGTCGTACTTTGCTAAAATTTATCCACCGTGCCTAACAAATGATGGGCATTACAAGATGCTCAGATTCAACCTTCCCTGTGTCCTGTGTCCTTTCTGTAATTCTTCTTATGGTTACACTGCTTATTTGAAGAAGCAAAGCCAGCTGAATCCAGAAAAGCACCGTATAGTGACTAGACAGTCGGTCGATTAGACAGACAGATGGATGGATGGATGGATGGATGGATGGATGGATGGATAGATAGATAGATAGATAGATAGATAGATAGATAGATAGATAGATAGATAGATAGATGATGGATAGATAACATGGGTGGGATAACATGGATAGATAAGGACATGATGTATGTATGTATGTATGGATAGATGGGTAACATGGATAGATAAGGACATAGTTGATGGATGGATGGATTTGGATAACATGGATAGATAAGGATATCTATGTATGTATGGATAGATAGATAACATGGATAGATAAAGACATAGTCGATGGATGGATGGATAGATGTATGGATAGATGGGTAACAGGATAGATAAGGACATGATGTATGGATAGATGGATAGATAAAGACATAGTCGATGGATGGATGGATTTGGATAATAGAGATAGATAAGGACATGATGTATATATATTTGGATAGATGGGTAACATAAATAGATAAGGACATGATGTATGTATGTATGGATAGATAACATGGATAGATAAAGACATAGTCGATGGGTGGGTGGATGGATGGATAGATGGGTAACAGGATAGATAAGGACATGATGTATGGATAGATGGATAGATGGATAGATAAAGACATAGTCGATGGATGGATGGATTTGGATAACATGGATAGATAAGGACATGATGGATGTATGGATGGATAGATGGGTAACGTGGATAGATAAAGACATAATTCGATGGGTGGGCGGGTATTTCAGCTCAGCAGCAGGGAAGGCTTTCAACTGAATCATAGTTTATTTTTTTCCTTGTAGGGAAAACTACTCTCTCTCTCTTTTTGTTTTGCAGGTCCTGAATGAAGCTGTGGGGGCCCTGATGTATCACACCATCACTTTAACCCGTGAGGACTTGGAGAAATTTAAAGCACTTCGAATAATTGTTCGAATCGGAAGTGGTTTTGATAACATCGATATCAAGTCTGCTGGCGACCTAGGTATTCTCTCCCTCTGGGTCTTTAAAAAGCAGTGGCTGTTAACCAAGTTGGGGGCGTTAAAATAACAAGGCCAATCTTGCCGTAGTCTGGGAAGCGGCCCTCCTTGTCAGAAGGGATCTGGTCCAGCTTCCTTCCCAGAAGGAGACCGAAGGTCTGAAGGAAAAGAGGGGTTTGGTTCCAGGGGCCCAGAAATCTTGTTCTGATGATCAGTGGGGGAGCACGGCTGAGGGAAACATTGATAGCCAGATGGTGAGAAGAGGGCAGAAGGAAAGCCCAGCTTGTTGTTTCACACACGCACAAAATTGGTGGCTGAATCAGAGCTACAGGCCAAACTTGGGAAGCTCCAAAGTCTTTATTTTAGATGAGAACTGATCTGTTTTTACCTACGGAAAGATTATATTATAAAAGACTGTTTATACACCCTTCAATTTTATTTACTGTATTTTTTGGAGTATAAGATGCACCCTCTCCCTCCCCAAAAGAGTGTGGAAGTGTTGGTGCGTCTTATACACCGAATACAGCCAGTTTTGGCCTCCCGAAGCCTCATCCCTGCATCCCATTTTTGCAAAAAAACAAGCAGAAAACAGGCCCCTTTTCGCAAAAAACGGAGGTGTTTTTGCCTTCCCCCAGCAACGCTCTGCAGGCTTCAGCAGGACTGGGGGAAGGCAAAGACACCTCCTTTTTTTTTTTTTTTTTTTTTGCAAAAAAGGGGCCTGTTTTCTGCTTGTTTTTTTTTGCAAAAACTCTGTTTTTGTTTCCCCCTCTCCCAACCTTGTTGAAGCCTGTCCAGGGCTCCTGGGGGCCAGGGAGGACAAAAACGCTTTTTTCTTACTTACCTCTTCGAAATCTTGGTACGTCTTATAGCCCAAAAAATATGGTACGTATTTACTTGTGACTTGGATTGCCTGTGGTTTCCATCACCAGGTTTTGGAAGGGATTTTTTCCCCCTTGCTTGCTTCCCAGGGCTGAGAGAAGGTCACCCGGGTGCCTTCATGCCTAAGTGGAACTAGAACTCACGGTTGCCTGGTTTTCAGCCCTCAGCCTTTCACCACTGCGCCACACTGCCCCTAAATTTTATTAGGATGTTATTTCATTGAATATATTCAGTAAGTTCTACAAGATCATGCCTGAAGATCATTGCGTGTCCAGTTGAATTTGAAATTTGAAGTTTAATTTTATTTATAGGCCGCCCAATCCCGGAGGACTCCGGGCGGCTTACAGAGAGGGGAAATAAAATAAAATAAAATAAAATAGAAAATAAAGTTGACTCTTTCCAAAAACTGCCCGCGAGAAGGCTTGGTCGTCCCCGCGTGAAACCGCCTCATCCCTTCCCCCCCCCTTCTGCTTCCTTCCCGAAGGGATCGCCGTTTGCAACGTCCCGGCTGCGTCGGTGGAAGAGACGGCGGACTCCACCATGTGCCACATCTTGAATCTCTACAGACGGACCACCTGGCTGCACCAGGCCTTGCGAGAAGGGACGAGGGTGCAGAGCGTGGAACAGATTCGGGAAGTGGCTTCTGGAGCAGCCAGGATCCGAGGGGAGACGCTGGGCATCATTGGACTAGGTGGGTCGAAGGGCCTTGGCGTACAGCCAAGGATGTTTTGATTGTTTGATTGTCTTGTCTGACTCTTCGCGGCCCCGTGGAACTTAGTACGCCAGGCCCTCCCGTCCTCCACAGTCTCTCAGTTTGCCCAAATTTCATGTTCATGGCATCAATGACCCCCATCTAACCATCTCCTCCTCTGACTTCCCCCTTCTCTTTCCTCCTTCCATCTTTGCCAACATCAGGGTCTTCTCCAAGGAATCCTCTCTTCCCCCTTGGTGGCCAGTGGGGGAGAGGTCTCCTGCTCTCCACTGTCTCCCAGAGGCTTCCCTGATGACACCATCTAACCATCTAACCGTCTGGCGGCACCTCGGGGGAGAGCCTTCTCTGTATCTGCCCCGGCCCTATGGAACGATCTGCCCCCTGAGATCCGGACCCTCCCCACTCTCTCGGCCTTCCGAAAGTCTACTAAAGACCTGGCTATTCCGGCAGGCCTGGGGCTGTTGACCTCTTGATTGAGGTCCAGCCCCACTAAGAATTGAGTGCATGTTGTGTTCTTTTAACTTGCTTTGTCTTTGTATTTTAAATTGTTTTAGTATTTTTAATTTTTTTTAATGTAAGCCGCCCAGAGTCCTTCGGGATTGGGTGGCATACAAATTCATTGAATCTTGAATCTTGAATCTTGAATCATCTTCTCCTCTACTGCCTACTGTCAGGATCAAACTGCTAGCAGTGGGCAGAATCAGCCTAAAATACTGCATTCTAACTACTGCGCCACCATCGCCCGATAGGCAGAAATTAGAATATCGCGTAGACTTCTATGCCGCTTCACAGTGCTTTTATAGCCCTCTCTAAGCAGTTGTCAGGGTCATCCTATTGTCCCCCGACAATCTGGGTCCTCATTTTACCCACCTCGGAAGGATGGAAGGCCGAGTCAACCGTGAGCCCGGTCAGGATCGAACTCATGGCAGTGGGAATGCTGAGTCAGCCTGCAATGCTGCATTGTGACCACTGCGCCACCCCATACAATGTAGCACCCCTCGTACTAATCCAAATTTCCAAAAGGGGGCAGTGACCCTCTGCGCATTGTCTGAAATCCACCTTCCTTCCTTCCTGGCAGGACGAGTGGGCCAAGCCGTCGCTTTACGTGCCAAAGCCTTTGGCTTCAACGTCATTTTCTACGACCCGTATCTCTCGGACGGCATCGAACGGGCTCTTGGCCTTCAACGGGTCAGCACCCTGCAAGATTTGCTGTTCCACAGCGATTGTGTCACCCTGCACTGCAGCCTCAACGAGCACAACCATCACCTGATTAACGACTTCACCATTAAGCAGGTAAGGGCCCCATCAGGGTGGGCAGTGAGGACGCTAACTTGATACTGCGTTTGTCCAGGGCTGCAGAAGCCTTTGGGGGGGGGAGCAGGGGGCTCTGGCTTCTGTACCCCCTTTATTGCAGCTGCGTTACCAATAAAGGGGGCTATTTGTAGCTCAGGGTTAGCAATAGCAATAGCAGTTAGACTTATATACCGCTTCATAGGGCCTTCAGCCCTCTCTAAGCGGTTTACAGAGTCAGCATATCGCCCCCAACAACAATCCGGGTCCTCATTTTACCCACCTCGGAAGGATGGAAGGCTGAGCCAACCTTGAGCCGGTGAGATTTGAACAGCCAAACTGCAGATAACAGTCAGCTGAAGTGGCCTGGAGTACTGCACCCTAACCACTGTGCCATCTCTATAGATAGATAGATGATAGATAGATAGATAGATAGATAGATAGATAGATAGATAGATAGATAGATAGATAGATAGATAGATGATAGATAGATAGATAGATAGATAGATAGATAGATAGATAGATAGATAGATAGATAGATAGATAGATAGATGTAGGTAGGTAGGTAGGTAGGTAGATGATGATAGATAAAGATGAATGAATAAATGAATGATAGACAGATAGACAGACAGACAGACATAGATCAATAGGATGATAGATAGATAGATGATAGATAGATAGATAGATAGATAGATAGATAGATAGATAGATAGATAGATAGATAGATAGCAATAGCAGTTAGACTTATCTACCGCTTCATAGGGCTTTCAGCCCTCTCTAAGCGGTTTACAGAGTCAGCATATCGCCCCCAACAGTCTGGGTCCTCATTTCACCCACCTCGGAAGGATGGAAGGCTGAGTCAACCTTGAGCCGGTGAGATTTGAACAGCCGAACTGCTGAACTGCAGTCAGCTGAAGTAGCCTGCAGTACTGCACCCTAACCACTGCGCCATCTCTATAGATAGATAGATGATAGATAAATAGATAGATAGATAGATAGAGAGAGAGAGAGAGAGAGAGAGAGAGAGAGAGAGAGAGAGAGACGTAGGTAGGTAGGTAGGTAGGTAGGTAGGTAGGTAGGTAGATGATGATAGATAAAGATGAATGAATAAATGAATGATAGACAGACAGATAGACAGACAGACAGACAGACATAGATCAATAGGATGATGGATGGATGGATGGATGGATGGATGGATGGATGGATAGATAGATAGATAGATAGATAGATAGATAGATAGATAGATAGATAGATAGATAGATAGATAGCAATAGCAGTTAGACTTATATACCGCTTCATAGGGCTTTCAGCCCTCTCTAAGCGGTTTACAGAGTCAACATATCGCCCCTAACAACAATCCGGGTCCTCATGTTACCCACCTCGGAAGGATGGAAGGCTGAGTCAACCCTGAGCCGGTGAGATTTGAACCGCCTAACTGCAGTCAGCTGAAGTAGCCTGCAGTGCTGCATTTAACCACTGCGCCACCTCGGCTCAGTGGTTGAACTGTGGGGTCTTCGGTGCTCTCTGAGCTCGGCTGTTTGCTGGCAGACGTTTCGTGACCCAAGTAGGTAACGTCGCCAGTGCCAAAAGTGGTTTGAGGAGGAAGAGGAGGTCCCTTAGCGCTCAACTGAGCTTTTCACGCAGACGTTTCACGACCCAAGCAGGTAACATCATCAGTGCTAGAAGGGAGTGGGGATTTCTCTCTGTTTACACATGATGGCTCGGATTCCATCCTGGCACTCATGATGTTACCTAGTTTGGGTACAAGAAAGGAACCAATGCAGCTGTATTATTATGGTCTGCGCCAGCACCTTCTGACTGCTGTGCAACTTGGCTACATCCCTGCCCATGTGCCGTTGTTCTGTCACCAGGTCCTTTGGGGGGGGTGATCTGGGGGGGCGCCATCACCCATCTTGACCTTTATTTACTTGTGCACTTAAAAGTTCTAAGTCAGTGTTTCTCAACCTTGACAATTTGAAGATGTCCGGATTTCAACTCCCAGAATTCCCCAGCCAGCATTCGCATATAAACAATTCAGTGTCTAGGACAGTGTTTCTCAACCTTGACAACTTGAAGATGTCCGGACTTCAACTCCCAGAATTCCCCAGCCAGCGAATGCTGGCTGGGGAATTCTGGGAGTTGAAGTCCGGACATCTTCAAGTTGCCAAGGTTGAGAAACACCGTTTGACGCTGTGAGGATTTCCTAAGTCTATGGTTGTGGTGAGGGACTGGCGCCCCCTTGTGTTCCGAGGGAGTAATTGGACCTCTCGAGAAAACTTCCAGCCATGATGGGAATCTCTTAATTCCCCTGGAATATTTTCTCCCGCTAATCCCCGCGCAAAGGCTTCTCACTCAGCGGCTGTTGTAAGTTGCGACACGGGGCTGAACGAGAGAGGCTTGAAGCCCCAACCTTCCTTGCAGTTGCGTCATTCGTGCAGCCGCCTCTCAGTTGCGACGGTCCCAACATCCTGTGGCCCCCTTTGTGACTTCCGCTGCCAACTTCCCGACCAAACCCGGCCGCGAGGAGTTGGCAAACGGTGGTTACACTCAACAGCTTCATTTAGTGACTGCCGCTGCTGTCCTAAGTTGGCCTTGTGTTTTAGGGGAGGGTTGGTTAGTGACAGAGTTGCTGGTCGCAATAACCGTCCTTAAGCGAGGACTACCTGCAATGCCTCATTTGTACTGAATGGGCAGGGGGCGGAAGTTGGTTTCATTTATCTTTCCCTGCAGAGTGAAAGCAAAAACCTTTGCAGAGTTTTGCTGCAGATGCTGCTCTGGATTTGCTTATCCCAACCTGCCACATGACAGTTCAAGATGCCTTAGCCAAACTTCCGAAGGCTCTGTGCTTCTGTCTGATTTTGTCCGAGTGTCCAGCTTGCCTTCTACACCGTCACGAGGGCCAGTCCAGAGTTTGGGTCCTCTGGTGGCTCTATTTTCTCCCCCTCCTTTTGAGTCGGGTTGCAGAAACCCCCGTCCCTTTAACCCTGCAGGTTTTAAAATTAGATTCCGAACCCCCGGGGTACAGGACGCTTCTCGAAAGCCCGTGGAATAGGAAATAAATAAGATTCAGTGGGGTTTTAAATCGGCTGCCTCGTTGCTACGGGATTTATATAATATCTAATCCTTTTGTATTCTCGTCATAATGGCGAGAACAGTAGAAATGGGGGATTGTTAAGTCAGAATAGATCAAAATTTACACATCAAAAGGAGAGAGATTGGATTGGGCTTCCGTTTCTCTTCGAATATTTTTTTGGCAGCCCTGCTCTTCTGATCTGAGTTTTCTGAACTTTGAACGAGATGAGTCTGAACAAGCATTGAGCCTCCAACGCAGAAAAGTCCTGCCACTTGTAGAACGAGATTAACATAATTTGCAGGTGAAATTTCAAACTGGGTATTACATTATACAGAGAATTAAAGATAAAAGGATACCATTTATTGCACACTTATGAAAGCTGAAACGCTCCTTGTCGAAATAGGGTTGACTATAAAATAAGCATGTTAAATGTAAGTTTCTTTTGTTAGAAACCTTCCCTGGATGAATGTCAGAACGGATAGGTGTTGTTTTCAGTAACTTTTACGCTTCCCGGCTTTGTGTAATGCTGGACAAAATGTTTTTTATTGGTCTGATTGACACGTTGAAAGTAAAAGAGAATTGCAGCTCTGCATTGTTGGGTGTTTTTGTTCACGGTTCTAACTTATTAATGGGGGAAAAAGCTAGCCAAGAATGCTAGTTAAGGTGTTGAAGAGATCACGAGAAGCCATCTTTGGTTCTTTCGGGTGGAAGGCTAAATTGATCTATCACCACTGGTCTGCCTGGTAAGCCAGGATATTAAAAGTGCCATTGTTTAAATGACACGTGGATATTTTTTCCCATTTGTTCAGCAGATAGTTAAGTGTGTTTCGTAATCTTTCTCACCATAATAGTATATTTTCATTTCATTTCATTTCATTTATTATATTTATATGCCGCCCTTTTCCCCCGAAGGGGACTCAGGGTGGCTAACAAATCAAATCAGGGAATGGGGGGTACAGACAAAAAATAAAAAACGAAACATAACAATGCATAATTTAAAACACACAACAGTCACACCATTCGAGACGGGGGGGCAACAGCTCTTTAGCCCCAGGCCTGTCGGAACAGCCAGGTTTTAAGGGCTTTGCGGAAGGCCTGGAGGGTGGTGAGGGTTCGAATCTCCACGGGGAGCTCGTTCCAGAGGGTCGGAGCAGCCACAGAGAAGGCTCTCCTCCGGGTAGTCGCCAGTCGACACTGGCCAGAAAACACTGGCCAGAAAACTCTGTAAGGACTCGGGGTGACATGATAGCAGTCATCCAATGGGGTCAAGCTATTCTCCAAAGCACCAGAAGGCAGAGCAAGAAGTAACGGATGGAAACTCACCAAGGAGAGAAGGAACCTGGAACTATGGAGATCCTCCATCCTCCAGATCACGGTTGTCCCAAAGGTGCTTTTTCAAGAGGCAACTGGACTCCCTGGTTTTTCTTTGAAGACGTTTCGCTCCTCATCCAAGTAGCTGGAGAGCTGAAAAAGCTTCTTGGATGGAGAAACGCAACGTCTCCAAAGAAAAACGAGAAAGTCCAGTGGCTTTCTGTAAATATCGCCTTTGGGACAACCTAGAACTAAGGAGAATTATCCTGACAATTAAAACAGTGAATGGAATGGCTTGCTCCATCACTGGAGGTTTCCGAGAATAAACTAAACAACCATGTGACTGTGTTACATTTGCAAATCCAAGCTTTGTTGCGGCTGTGTTACGTTTTCTTTTATTCTTTCATGCAGTCTTTTTTTGTGTTGCTGTATCTTGCACTTATTTGCTGTAGCTGGCTATGGCTGGGACCAAAGGAAAAATGATCAAAAAAGCCCTTTTAAAGCAAGAGTGGTGCACTGGAAGCATGCTGGGCCCGTAACCTGTTAGAAATTCTGTATACAGAATGAACGGTGCACAGTCCACATGTACTTTCCTGCTCCCTTGTCGCAGTTAAGGAGAAAAGGACATGTTGACTGTGCACTGTTTGTTCTGTAGAGCAGTAAACAGACCAGGATGGTATAGGGTCTCCTGCATGAGCAGTGGGTTGGACTAGAAGATCTCCAAGGTCCTTTCCAACCCAGATATCCTACTAACTGCACGATGCTTCGTCTTTTCACACCCTACAGATGCGACAAGGGGCATTCCTCGTGAACACGGCTCGCGGAGGGCTGGTGGACGAGAAAGCCCTCGCACAAGCGCTGAAGGAAGGCAGAATACGGGGAGCAGCCTTAGATGTCCACGAATCAGAACCCTTCAGGTGACTGGACTTCTCATTCTTTAAATTATTTCAACGGCTTGAGGGCCCTTGAAATAATACTCTCCACTTTGGGGGAATGCTTAATACTTATGCGCAAACCAGTTTTGAAAACCAGCATCCCAAATGCATTGTTTAAGAGCATTTGTGGTGTTTGCCTCAAAGCCTGGTGGGAAAACGTCCTAGCATTTCCAGAGAGTAAGCCCTAAAAACATTGTTAATACATTTTGGGACTGCAAGGATCGCTCTCATAAACTTAAAGCTTAATTTTAAGGGTCAAAAATTCAAAATTATACAAGCACGGTCCCCATAGACAAACTGAGAGATGACCTTGAACTGGACGGTTCACAGATAAAACGTTTTATTTCAGAATAAAATATGCAGGTTTGGAAGTTAAAAAAAAAAAGGAATAGATCCTTTAAAAAAAAATTAAGCTATCTTATTTTACTCCCTTTTATCACTCTGGAGTTATGTAGGGGGAAAAAATTAGCTCTTTCATTCAAGCCTGACATTTCCAGACCTTTTAAAATCAGATTCAAGGTTTAATTTTTATTCTTTACGGAAAAGGAACTGTTGTCCAGTCAAGCTTGACTCCCAGTAAACTGTATGGACTGGTCTAGGCAATTTTCTTGACAATATTACACAAAAGGTTGGCCTTATTGTATGTATAGGAGGTGATATGAAAAGGGGGTTTCCTTCTCACTGTCTTCTGCCATCTGGTCAAGGCCAACCGTCTTGCATACCGAGCTGATGATGCCCTTTGGAGATGCACCCCACATGACACCCAAGGGAGTTGCAGATTGGAGGGAGAGGGCTGGGTTATCATTTGATATGTGCTTGTTCGCGCCTTCCTGGCTCAGATCTTGCTTTTATTCCGCTGCTATCTTTTCAATAACCAGTCAAAGTATTTTAATTCCATGCGCGATCGAGCGAGGAGTTTTCTTTTTTTTTAATTATTATTATTTTATCAATTTCATATATACATTCACAATTATATGATCTCATAACTGTTATTAATAATATGTATTTATAACAATTTTTCCCTACAGTTGACAATATACTTGAAATTGCTTTCTTACCATCCCATAAATCCATCTTATCTTACAACAATCCTACTTCTTCTTCCTTCCTTCCCTCTTTCCTTCCCTCCTACTCTTATTCCTTCCCTCCTTACTTCCCTCCCTCCTTCCCCCTTCCCTCCCTCCTTTCTTCTCTCCTTCCCTCCTTCCCTCCTTCCTTCCCTTCTTCCTTCCCTCCTTTTTTCTCTCCTTCCTTTCCCCCTTCCTTTCCTCCTTCCCTCCCCCCTTCCTTCTCTCCTACATTCCCTCCTTCCTTCCCTCCTTTCTTCTCTCCTCTCCTTCCTTCCCTCCTTTCTTCTCTCCTTCTCTCCTTCCATCCCTCCTTGCTTCCCTCCCTCCTTCCTTCCCTCCTTCCTTCCCCCTTCTCTTTCTTCTCTCCTTCCCCTTCCTCCCCTTTACCCTTCCCCTCTTCTTCCCTTTCCTCCCCTCTTTCCTACTCTTACATTCCCTCCAATTCT
This sequence comes from Thamnophis sirtalis, assembly GCF_051295495.1. Lineage (NCBI taxonomy): Eukaryota > Metazoa > Chordata > Lepidosauria > Squamata > Natricidae > Thamnophis > Thamnophis sirtalis. Next base: position 1,314,349 of record NW_028261392.1, read on the forward strand.
TCCTCTGCTTTTCCCTCTCTCCTATTGCGAGGAGTTTCCTTTCTTGGTTGTTGAGGGAGGCCCGCCTGTTTTTTCTTTCTTTCCTCAGCTTTAGCCAAGGGCCTTTGAAGGATGCCCCGAATCTCATCTGCACGCCCCACGCTGCCTGGTACAGCGAACAAGCCTCGATAGAGATGCGGGAGGAGGCTGCGAGGGAGATCCGGAGAGCCATCACAGGTTGGCATCCACCTTCTTCTCATGTCTCTGGAGATTCTCCGTCCTCCAGGTCCTGGTGGTCCCAAAAGTGCTTTTTTTCCCAAGAGGCAACTGGACTTTCTGGTTTTTTCCTTTGAAGAGGTTTCGCTTCTCATCCAAGAAGCTTCTCCGGTTCTTCTTCCTCAGAACTGAAGAAGCTACTTGGATGAGAAGCAACACATTTCCTAAAGGATGTCCATGGAGATTCTCCATCCTCCAGATCCTGGTGGTCCCAAAGGTGCCTTTTTTCAACTGGACTTTCCCCGCTTGATATTTTGAAGAGGGAGAAATAAGAATGCCAGCTTTAAAACATCTCAGCGCAAGTTGTATAGGGCTGTGACCCGACAAATGCGCGCACGACAAAAGCGCACCGAGAAAACCGCGACATCATAAACGCGGCCACAACAACGCCCCGACAAAACCATGCCCACAAAAGCACGAGTTAAGGTAAGGGTTAGGTTTAGAGTTAGGGTTAGGGTTAGGGTTAAGGTAAGGGTTAGGTTTAGAGTTAGGGTTAGGGTTAAGGTAAGGGTTAGGTTTAGAGTTAGGGTTAGGGTTAAGGTAAGGGTTAGGTTTAGAGTTAGGGTTAGGGTTAAGGTAAGGGTTAGGTTTAGAGTTAGGGTTAGGGTTAAGGTAAGGGTTAGGTTTAGAGTTAGGGTTAGGGTTAAGGTAAGGGTTAGGTTTAGAGTTAGGGTTAGGGTTAGGGTTAAGGTAAGGGTTAGGTTTAGAGTTAGGGTTAGGGTTAAGGTAAGGGTTAGGTTTAGAGTTAGGATTAGGGTTAAGGTAAGGGTTAGGTTTAGAGTTAGGGTTAGGGTTAAGGTAAGGGTTAGGTTTAGGGTTAGGGTTAAGGTAAGGGTTAGGGTTAGGGTTAAGGTAAAGGTTAGGTTTAGAGTTAGGGTTAGGGTTAAGGTAAGGGTTAGGTTTAGAGTTAGGGTTAGGGTTATTAGGTTGTTATTAGTCCTTTTTGAAGGCGCGCTTTTGTCGGCGCGCTGTTGTTGGTGCGCTTCTGCGCTCATTCGTCGGCGCAATTTCAACCTCGCGGTTTTCTCGCCACGGTTTCGTCGGCGCGCTTTTGTCGGTGAACCGTGTAGGGCAACTGCAACGAAACAAACAGCAAACGTCTTGCAAGATCATCCCCGTAGTTCACCTCTTACTGGCGCACAAAAGTGGAGACATTTTAGCAAGCTTTGGGAAACAGAAGAGGTTTGGGTGCGACTATCATGAGGGTGTCGGCTGTGGCCCAAAAGGTGTGGCCTGCTCTTGTTACGCACACTTTCCCCGTAGCACCAGCTGCAATGTTCACGCGGTGATGTTTCCCTCTCCCCTAGGTCGCATCCCAGACAGCCTGAAAAACTGTGTCAACAAGGAACATTTGACCACCGCTACACACTGGGCGAGCATGGACCCAGGGGTTGTCCACCCGGAGCTCAATGGCGCTACTTACAGGTAGGACAACTTCAACTTAGGAGCCGAGGTGGCGCAGTGGTTAAATGCAGCACTGCAGGCTACTTCAGCTGACTGCAGTTCTGCAGTTCAGCGGTTCTAATCTCACTGGCTCAAGGTTGACTCAGCCTTCCGTCCTTCCGAGGTGGGTAAAATGAGGACCCAGATTGTTGTTGGGGGCGATATGCTGACTCTGTAAACCGCTTAGAGAGGGCTGGAAGCCCTATGAAGCGGTATATAGGTCTAACTGCTATTGCTATTGCTAACTCCACTCCCATCACCTCCCATGGAGTCCAAAATGGGAAACACCCATTCTACCACCTCCCAAAGACCTTAAATGTCCTGGCAGGAGACGACTAGGTGCTACAATAGAGGAGAATGCTTGTAGTTTGGGGTTGAACTGTGTTGTCCTTGGTGCTCTCTGAGCTTAGATAGACGTTTCATTACCAAACTAGGTAACATTATCAGTGTTAGCTGGTTGAAGGGGTGCCTACGTGCGAATTCCTCCCATTTGTGCGCTCAGTGAAGTGTTTTGAAATCCAGATGAGGCACCAGTGGGAGAGAAGGTTTGTAACTCAGGGTTGAACTGTGGGATCCTGATCTACGGGGTTTTCTTCCAGATGTTTCATTACCAAACTAGACAACTTCATCATGAAGTACCCTAGTTTGGGTAATGAAATGTTTGCAAGAAAACTAACCCAGCTCAGAGAAAACCTCACAATAATCCTCCTCCTCCTCCTCCTCCTCCTCCTCCTCCTCCTCCTCCTCCTCCTCCTCCTCCTCCCCCCCATTCCCTTCTAGCACTGATGATGTTCCCTAGTTGGGTCATGAAACGTCTTCAGGAAAACCATTGAGCCCAGAGACCACCAATGACCTCACAGTCCTCCTCCCCCCTCCCCTCCATTCCCTCTTAGCACTGATGATGTTACCCAGTTGGGTCCCGAAATGTCTACAAGAAAACAAATCCAAGCTTAGAGAGCCCCAAGGACTTCACACTCCTCCTTTCTAACACTGATGATGTTCCCTAGTTGGGTCATGAAACATCTGCAGGAAAGCCATCAAGCTCAGAGAACACCAAGGACCTCACAGTCCTCCTCCTTTCCACCCCCTTCTAGCACTGATGATATTACCTATCCTGTTTCCCCCAAAATCAGACCTCCCCGGATAATATGCCAATTGGGCTTTGGAGCGCATGGGCTAAAATAAGCCCTCCCTGAAAATATTGCAACACAGCCGCAGCCACGAGGTGACCACCCTCTCCGCCTCCTACACCTCAAAAATAATAAGACCTCCCCAAAAATAAGGCTAAGCGCTTATTTTTTGGGGGGGGGATCAAAAGAAAACAAGTCCCTGTCTTATTTCCGGGGAAAGACGGTAGTTGGGTAAGGAAACATCTGGGAGAAAGCCAACCCAGCTCAAGAGGCCCCCCCAGGAGAGCCGGCCTCAGGGTTTGGGCCTCTCCCGAAGCATTTCGGCTGGGTGAAAGCCACGGTTCCCCCCCCGTAGGTGTAACGGCCCTTCCTTTCCTCCTCTTTCAGCAGGTACCCCCCTGGTGTGGTGAGCGTGGCTCCCCCCGGAATCCCCACCGCCGTGGAAGGCATCGTCCCTAACGCCATGCCCCTGTCGCACGGCCTCCCTCCCGTGGCCCACCCCCCGCACGCCCCTTCTCCCGGCCAGACGGTGAAGCCGGAAGTGGATAGAGACCATGCCAGCGACCAATTGTAGCCTACTACGCGGAGACCATTCCCAATGCCGACGGTTGCCCCCCCGCTTTTGGAAGCCCGTGGTGAAACCTTCGGACAGAGGCCGAGCCACGAGGAGGGAGGGCCTGGGGAACAGGCTCTGCCTCCCGTTTTTAAGGAACTGGTCCAAGACGCCGCATCCTCCTCCTGAGCAGCGGAAGGGGAGAGAGGTGATGGAACGAAGCTCTGAAAACTTTACTCCTCCATATAAAATGTAGTTTGTTCCTGTTCAGTGACCTGAATCACAAGTTTTCCTGTATTCCTGTGGGTTCTTTGTTAAGCCAGAGAAGTTAGTAGTTAATTATATCATGAATGTACTTGTCTGTGTACAGTTTTTAGAACATTAACCAAGGTTTGTTTGCTCAACAACAACAACAACAAACACAAAGAGAGGCATTCGACAAACCACTTTCAAAAGTTGAAAACTTTTTTTTTTTTTAAGTTTTGGTTTTATATGTTGTTTTTTTTTAAAAAAAGTGCCCCAAAATTTGAGGCAGTTGATGAAACTTCTCAGGATAATGACTCCACCCACTGATATTTTTTTTCCTTTCTTTCTATGCCATACAGTGCATTGTTTTTTCTACCTTCTTGTCTTATTATTTCATTTTTATTATTTTTTAGAATAATTTAATGAAACGCAAAAACACCTTTCTCCTGATTTTGGCATAAATCCCCCCCCACATTTCAGAATGAAGATGTTTGAAAGAGATTTTTGAGGTGCAAATAAAAAAAATGTTTTTGTATAAACAAAGGTCATGCTTTTTTTGTTTTCGTCACCAGTTAAAAGTATATATTATTGCTGAGGTGCCGAGAGAGAAAGAGCGAGAGAAAGAAAGAGAGAAAGAGAAGAGAGATTGACTGAGAAAGGCGCACTAGAGCTAACGAAAAGTAGAAAAATATTTCATTGCCTACATGGAAACTCCTTCCCAAGTAATGTTAGTAGGCTAGCAATATTTTGCGTTAAATCATGTTTGTGACTGTATCCATTTGTATGAATTATTTTAAAGAAATAAAAATTCCAAACAAACCACACGCGACTCTTTTAATTCCTTTTTTTGACGTCATTTATTTCATAGGCGCATTTCATTTTGGCGTGGCTTTCCTACAAATTAAAACAGTATAAAAAAAATGAGGGTTGTTTTTTTTCCCCTAATGCAGGCTGGAAAGAATTTGTGTCATTGCCAATTTCTAAGAGAGAAAATTGGAAGGAGATTGGAAACAATCGCAAGCGGGAATCGATTTGTAATGAATAACGACGTCAGTAGAAATTTTAGTTTAAATAAACAAAGCAGATAAGAAATTTTAGCCTTCTTTTTCCTACGTATTTTGCCTGTACGTATGCGGGTTGAGAATACGTTATTTGAAGTATAAGCTAGATAGCCTTATGGGATTTAATTTTCCACCAAATTCCTCCAATAAAACAAAACTCTCTCCTCTTTTTTCATAAACCCTACCCAGCTTACATTCACACAAGTGGAAATTGATCCCTGCAAGATTCTTGGCAAACTTGAAGGAAGTTTTATTTCCTTCAACAGTTGGAGGTCTTCAGGTTGCCTTTCTGTGTGAAAGGCATAGGGTCCTCAAGATTGTCTGGACATTATGGTGGCCAACAATGACCATCTCGGGACCTCAGAACTCCTTTCTCCTCGCTCAACGCTTCTTCCTCCCTGTGTCCTATGGACGTCGTCCTTCAGCCGAGTCCCTCAGTTACACCACCATTGATTTGATTTCCCTCCAAACCAACTCAAGTGGAAAGTTCTGGGATTAATCAATTTCTTGAGCTGTAGCCCAGCTGGTTATTAACTCCGCTAAAAAGATTGATTCTGTTCAGCCATAATGTTCAGGAAAACTCTTTATATTGGCTGAAACTTTAAATCTTCTGAAGTTTTATAGATGGGTCAGTGTAAAGCCCTTTCAGCTTGGCCCATGCTGAATTTTCTGGCAGGATGTTTGAATCCAACCTCGTATCGTAACTGGATTGCAGGTCATTGGGAGCAAATTCTGGGATTTTGCTTCAGGGATGTGATGGTTTCACGAAGAGACAAAAGTTGGCCGTGCTTTTGTTCTTCATAATTCAACTTCACAATGGGCTTTTGACACTTTTGTCCATAAATGGTGTCTTAATAACTATGCTGGATGGATGGATGGATGGATGGATGGATGGATGGATGGATGGATGGCTAGTAGTGTTCACACCACCTACCAGGAACATAATAAAAGCCTGAATCTTGAGGATGCTTCCCTGAGCTTCCACAGCAGGGCCAAAGGGTTAAACTTAGAACATAGAGCTGGAAGGGACTTTGGAGGTCTTCTACTCCAACCCCCTGCCCAAGGCAGGAATCCTTTTCCTTCCTTCCTTCCTTCCTTCCTTCCTTCCTTCCTTCCTTCCTTCCCTCCTTCCCTCCTTCCCTCCTTCCCTCCCTCCCTCCTTCTTTCCTTCCTCCCTCCCTCCCTCCCTTCCTTCCTTCTTTTCAGTTAAATAGCTGTCCAATATTTTCTTGAAGATCTTCAGGAATCTGGGAAGCAAACTTTACTGGTAGTCACCACCTGTTTCCCTCAAGCAGAGGCTCTTCTGAATCGGGACGAAGTGTGAAAGTAAAATTTCAAGCTGCTCGATCTAATTCTAGAATGGCTGGACCCTAATTTTGAGCAGGCCATCCTGCCAGGTCCTCCTCATACTTCTCCATTAAGGTCCAGTCCAAGTTAGCTAGTCTATCGCTGGGTAGTTACGCATCCTTTCTAGATTGAGGTGGGATCTGAGGGCTGCAGAAGGCTAGAATAATTCACCGCAAGATAACTTTTTCATGGCTGCCCTAATTATATATATTTCTGGGAAAGGTCTTGTCATTTCATTTGAAACGTGTGATAACGCTTCCCTTAATAACTCTGATTTTATGTCCTCGTTTTCCTCCCCGCATTTAGGGGAGCTGAGGTGGCGCAGTGGTTAAATGCAGCACTGCAGGCTACTTCAGCTGACTGCAGTTCTGCAGTTCGGCTGTTCAAATCTCACCGGCTCAGGGTTGACTCAGCCTTCCATCCTTCCGAGGTGGGTGAAATGAGGACCCAGACTGTGGGGGCGATATGCTGACTCTGTAAACCGCTTAGAGAGGGCTGAAAGCCCTGTGAAGCGGTATATAAGTCTAACTGCTATTGCTATTGCTATTTACCACAGAGATCATGTTAGAAAAAGACTTTTTGGGCTGTCACACTAAGTTGCTAATCAAGGGATTTGCAAAATTAGGGTTTTTCAGCACTGGGCAAAACTGTTTTTTTTTTTAAAAGCTGCATTCAAAAAACCTATGGAGAGTGAAAATAATATGGGGAAATTATACGGTGTAAGCTTAGCATTTGGCCAGCGTGAAGAGTTTCTGCCTGAGAGTCCCAGCAGAGAAGGCAGGTGAGTTCACCTGGTGCAATCACATTTTGCCCAAACCGCATGCAGAAAAGATGCAATCAATTGTGAAATATGTTATCTACTATAGAAAAAACAAACCCCTTTTCTCTCATGTCACTTCTGGGAGTTGAGAATAAGTGAAATCAGTCAATTCCCAACATAAACCCTTCCTCCCTTCCTTCCTTCCCCCCCCTCCTTCATTCTTCCCTTCCTTCATTCCTCCCTCTGTCCCTCCCTTCTTCCTCCCTCCTTTTCCTCCCTCCTTCACTCTTTTTCTCTTTCCATCCTTCCTCTCCTTCCTTCTTTCCTTCTTTCCTACTTCCTTCCTTCCACTCACCCTCCCTCCTTTATCCTTCCTTCCTCCCTTCCTTTCTCCCCCCTCCTTCATTCTTCCCTTCCTTCCTTCCTCCCTCCCTCTGTCCCTCCCTTCTTCCTCCCTCCTCCTTTTCCTCCCTCCTTCACTCTTTCTCTTTCCATCCTTCCTCTCCTTCTTTCTTTCCTTCTTTCCTACTTCCTTCCTTCTTCCACTCACCCTCCCTCCCTTATCCTTCCTTCCTTCCTTCCTTCCTTCCTTCCTTCCTTCCTTCCTTCCTTCCTTCCTTCCTTCCCAATATTTCTCTTATGCAATAACCCCTATAGAACCGCCATCCCAGGACATTTTCTCACCCCGTTTTCTCTTTCCTGTGGCTTCTTCCTGCAGGGCATCCCAGCTAACGCCCCCATTTTCTCTGAACTCTCGGTCTTGGCCTTTCTTGGTATTTTCCGTGGCCCGAGAAGTGGGGAGTGAGGCTCCCTGCTCTGGCTCTCAATTTCCCTGGCATCTGGAGAGCTCCCCCGGGGGGACTCCGAGACCATCCGCCTTGACGGCAGAAATAATTCTAGGATGAATCTTTCTTTGGAAACCTCCTCGAGCCGCGGGTGCCAGATGGCCTTTCGTGCTCCAGCCTTTCGAGGTCTCCTCCCTCGGACCTGATTAGAAAAACAGGCCAGCAGCGTAACGGTTCTAACACATTCGGCTTCTCGAGGCGTTTCATCAAATCTGAACCACAAAAGCTTTCCCCAAACTCTGCACTCATCTAAAAGTTCACAATGAAGCTGCCACACCCTCTGCAGAATCTTGACATAGAAGGTAGAATCACAGGGTTGGAAGGGACCTTAGAGGTCTTCTAGTCCAGTGTTTCTCAACCTTGGTAACTTGAAGATGTCTGGACTTCAACTCCCAGAATTCCCCAGCCAGCGAATGCTGGCTGGGGAATTCTGGGAGTTGAAGTCCGGACATCTTCAAGTTGCCAAGGTTGAGAAACACTGTTCTAGTCTAACTCCTTACTTGACTGGATACCTTATACCATTCCAGACAAGTGGCTGTCAAACTTTCTTGTAAACTTCCACTTCTGGTGGCAAGCTGTTCCACTGGTCAATTGTCCCAACTGTTAGGAAGTTTCTCCTTAATCTCAGGTTGCTTTTCTCCTTGATTAATTTCCATCCATTGATTCTTGTCTTGCCTGCAGGTGCTATGGACAATAAGTTGACCCCCACTCTTCTTTCTGGCAGCCCCTCAAATACTGGAAGATGCTCCTTCATGTGGTTTAGCCTCCAGGCCTTTAATCATCTTAATTGCTCTTCTCTGTGTTCTTTCTGGGGGTCTCAACATCTTCTTTGTATCGTGGTGACCACAACTGGACTCAAGCAGGGCCTCACTAAAGCAGGACTATCACTTCCTGTGATCTTGAAACAATCCCTCCATTGATGCAAACTCTGTTAGATTAATCCGATGACGTCCAACTCTTCATTGAACTTTTATGCAAATCCATCATTTTGCCCGAAATGTCTCCAATAACATTCCCAAACAGACAGTAGACTGAAATTAAAGGCAATGGCGACAGCTGGAAGATGTCGGCAAGAATTGTTAGAAGTCCCCAAAACACGGGAAGAGACAAAAGTTTAGCCTTCTCACCCCAAGCCAGCTCCCATTCGAAGGAATTCCTTCCATTGAAGTTCAGGCGTCTGATGTTACCGAACAGTGTGGGAAAGCATCAAACGGCCTTCGTTCCCATGATAGCAAAGACCATCGTAGAAGAGATTGAAGAAGTTCCTTCCCCAACGGGGGAAAAAACAAGAAGATCAAGCAACGATTGAAAACTTTGCAACAACTTCATTCCGAAAAAAGAGTTATCTGACAAAACCTGTGAGAGATGTACAAGGAATCCTACACTGTAAGATTTTCATCCCTCAATTCAGTTCTGGTTTTCCCAGTTGCGATGGATGGCTGTGAAAGTTGGACCATAAGGAAGGCTGAGGGCCAAAGAATGGAGGCCTTTGAAATCTGGTGCTGGAGAAGAAGACTCCTGCATTGAGTCCCTTGGACTGCAAGGCCATCCAACCGGTCAGTCCTAGAGGAGATCATCCCTGATTGCTCTTTAGAAGGCCAGATCCTGAAGAGGAAACTCAAAGACTTTGGCCAACTAATGAGAAGGAAGAAGGACTCACTGGAGAAGAGCCTCATGCTGGGAACGATGGAGGGCAAAAGAAGAAGAAGGGGACGGCAGAGAAGGAGGTGGCTGGATGGAGTCACCGAAGCAGCCGGCCTGAGCTTCAATGGACTCCAGAGGATGGGAGAGGACAGGAAGGCCTGGAGGAACGTTGTCCATGGGGTTGCGATAGGTCAGACACAACTTTGCGACTAACAACAACAATTCAATTCTAGAAATGTGTTCCGTCTCCCCCAAAAATATACTGAACACGCCTGTCATGTTACAAAATTTTTCTTTTTCATTGGAAAAAAAACCCTGGGAAGTTAAAGCAGAATTGTGTGTCTCTAAATGCAATATATAGAGTCCTCTCTTGGCAAATTAGCTTTTGCAAAGCACACAGGCTAACCTATAATTCTAATCAAAATATCGGGCAACCTCGTAATGCAACTAGAAGTGCAGTACATTAGAATATTTTGTTTTTATAAAACTATAATTTAATGTAGCAACTAGCTTGTTGGAGTCAACAAATGCAAATAATGCCTTTTTTAATACTCTGGTTTCTCTTGAGATCATATACATTTTGTTTAGAATCAACACCAGATCAGCATAATAAATGCTGGGTGCCCTAAAATCATTTTAATGAAAGCTCTCAGCTACTTTTAATAAGTAAGGATGTTACCTTGGTTACAGAACCAAATCATAACTTTTGGGACCGGCCAAAATGTTTTCCTTAATAATTGGAGTTTCACCTGAGTGCTACATGAAAAATTTATGCATTTTGTGGGGTTTTTTTTAATTAACTTTATGTGTGACTGTTTGTATCTACAAATAGTCCTTGACTTATCACCACAATTGAGCCCAAAATTCCTGTTGCTAAGTGAGACCGTTGTTAAGTGAATTTTGCTCCATTTCTTGCCACCGTTGTTAAGTGAATCGCTACAGTTGATAAGTTGATAACACGGCTGCTAAGTGAATCTGGCTTCCCCATTGACTTTGCTTGTCGGACGGTCGCAAAATGGGATCACATGACTCCCGGACTCTAGAACCGTCATTAGTACATGTCAGTTTCCAAGCCTCTGAATTATGATCCGGTGACTCTGGGGATGCTGCAACAGATATTAAGTGTGAAAAACAGCCATAAGTCACTAACTTCCAATGGTCGCTAAGGGAAAAGTTGTAAACCGAGGAAACCTCTGTACTCTTTCTTTACTTTGTGATCTGGAGCAAAAGTCTGAGGAAGATTAAAAAACGCACCTCCCAAAGCCCTTTTTTGCCTTGCAGATTTCGGCCGCTTGCTCTTCTCGGTTTAAATAAAATCCAGATTGCCCATCCTTGGCCAAGATGTTGCTCTTGAATTGGTCCCAGAAAAAGCTGTTTCTTGCTTTCTTCCAGCTAAATTGGATTACGGCTCTGAGCCATCGCTGGGCACGGTGCTCGAGAAGGAATAAATGAAGAGTTTGCCAGTCTTGGAGATCCGTATTAAGGCCTCAGGATTTCTGATTTTTAAACATCCTGCAAGGCAGAAACGACACTTGTCGGTAAAACTCTGCAAGTCTTTCCCATTTTTCCTCACCCCATTGAAGCAAACTCTTCCCCTTCAGTTGCTGTTAAAGACTCTTCTTTCTCAGTGACTTCCGTCTCCAAAAGACAGCCACTTGTTTGAAATGGCCCAGGGTCTCCTGCTTGAGCAGGGGGTTGGATTAGAAGACCTCTAAGGGTATAAGAGCCAAGGCGGGGCAGTGGTTAGAGAGCAGCACTGCAGGCTATTTCAAACTGCTAGTTGCAGTTTGGCAGTTCAAATCTCACTGGCTCAAGGTTGACTCCGCTTTCCGTCTTTCCAAGGTGGGTCAAATGAGGACCCGGATTGTTGGGGGCAAGAGACTGACTCTGTAAACTGGAAGAACTGTTATTAAACTGTTATTCATTCCTCCTTCCCTCCCTCCCTCCCTCCTTCCCTCCTTCCCTCCCTCCCTTCCTTCCTACCTACCTAGTGGTTAGAATGCAGTATTGCAGGCTAACTCTGCCCACAGCCTGGAGATTAATCCTGACTGGCTCAAGGTTGACTCAGCCTTCTGTCCTTCCAAGGTGGGTCAAATGAGGACCCGGATTGTTGTTGGGGGCAATACGCTGACTCTGTAAACTGGAAGAACTGTTATTAAACTGTTATTCCTTCCTTCCTTCCTTCCTTCCTTCCTTCCTTCCTTCCTTCCTTCCTTCCTTCCTTCCTTCTTCCCTCCCTCCCTCCCTCCCGTACCGTCACTGCTTTATGGCATGGAATTAGCTGGGGGTCTTGGTTGGGGTCATAGAAAAAGGCAAGGCCAACTCCAAAAAATAAAATGGAAAATGTTGAGAAGAAAGCTTGTGTCATCCAGAACCAGCAGAGTTGACTCAATGAGGCTTATTAACAACAGTGATATAAGGATAACACAAAGCAGTCAGGAATGTGGAAAGAAACTCTTAACAGTCATTCAAGATTTTGTTGTTAGCAACAATTAAGTTGTGAGTGCTCCATGCCTGGAGTTTTTTAAGAAGAGACCGGGACAGGACAGCCATTTTTCCAGAATCTCTTGGGGTCTCCTGCTTGAGCAGAGGGTTGGACTAGAAGACCTCCAAGGTCCCTTCCAACTCTGTGTCTGTATCTGTATAGCGTCTCCTATTTGAGCAAACGAGAAGACCTTTCAAATTGGTTATTCTGGAATTATGTAAGCTTTGAATAAAAACGACTCAATGAACACAGTTCGTGTGGGCCTTTCATTCTCTCAACACAACATATAAACCCCATTTGATGTCGGCTGCCGTCTCTTCATTGCATTGGAGCATGAAAAAAGATGTTTTGTCTTGTGTTAGACAGTAGTGCCGTGTCTCTCTCCAGATGGACACAATGATCAAGGTTGCCTTAACATTTGCAGAAGTTCTTTCCTTCTTCCAGCTACCATAAATCTGTCTGCATTGCGCCATTGCTAAAATTCCTTGTCGTCTATGTCACAGCTTATCAAACTATTTTGAACTATTTTCTTTTGCAGACAACACAGACTTTTTTTTTTTTTTTTAAACCCAGCCTTAACAATTGTTTTGTTTTGGTTGCAAATAGTTCTTCCTTTGGGACTATTATTCCCTATTATTCATTTCTTTGACCTGATACATATGTTTAAAAAAAAACACTCCAAAAATCAAGGCTGACACACTGAGTAAGATTGAGGTTGCCTGTAGTCCTTTCTCAGGAGATAAATGCATAAATATAAAAGAAAATTGCTTGCTTACAAAGGACAAAAGAGAAACGAAGGCATCTTCTGGATGAGTTCCAGAGAGCTTTCAAATCCATCATTTCCCATCAGCATAATTGTTGTGTATTCAGTTAAATCTGTTGTCCACTTTTCTTCGTTTACCATCAGAATAGTTTTCCCCAAAAGGAATTTATTTGTGATATATTTATACGATAGCATTTAATATACTAGAGCCTATCCATTGATCAATTAGTTGAGGAAGAGGCTGGAGGCTAAAACATAGGAAGGATGGTTGCAGGATAAAGAGGCTGGACTGACATCTGTCAGAAATGATGTAGTGGGGGGGGGATTGGACTAGATGACCTACAAGGTCCCCTTCCAACTCTGTTAATCTGTTAAGAGGAACTGGGCATGTCTACTCTACTGAGAAGAAGAATGGGGGGGGGGGTGAAATGATAGCAATGTTCCAATATCTCAGGGGCTGCCACAAAGAAGTGGGGATCAATTTATTCTCCGAAGCACCAGAAGGCAGGACAAGAAGCCATGGATGGAAACTAATCAAGGAGAGAAACAACTTGGAACTAAGGGGGAATTTCCTGACAGTGAGAACAATTAACCAGTGGAACAGCTTGCCTCCAGAAGTTGTGGATGCTCCATCACTGGAGGCTTTTAAGAAGAGACTGGACAACCATTGGTCTGAAATGATATAGAGCAGTGTTTCTCAACCTTGACAACTTGAAGTCCTGTCTCTCTCTCTCTCTCTCTCTCTCTCTCCTCTCCTCCTCCTGCTGCTCCCCCCTGCAATAAGTCAAGATAACCCTAATGGTGGGATCAAAGCCCTCTTGTCTGACTACATGTGATTGTCTCTGTGTGTGTCTCCCTCTCCCTCTTTCTTCTGAACTTTGTGAAACAGAGCCGGCCCTGAAGGATCCTTCTTGTCTCTTCAGTCACATGCCAAAGAACCATAAAGCTCTTTTAATGAAGCTGTTTTAATGAATTGGCATCCAGGGTTGTTTTTTTTTTTTTAGTGCTAATTGAGGATTTGATCTGAAGAGCATTATTATTATTATTATTATTTTCCCCCCATCTGCTCTTCTGCAAGTTAGGATTGGGCAAAGCACATGTTTTAAAACTCCCCCAGTCAAATGAAAAACCTTCACGACTGAATTAATGCAAGAAAGGCGATGGACGGGCCGTCCAAAAGACAGACAGACAGACAGACGGGGCCTGATGAATTTGGTGCTGTCTTTCTAACAGGAAATGGTTGCACTCTCTGACGTTCAACACCCCCCTAATGACGGGAAGCCCCATTCTTAGGGAAAGGTCAGCTGCGTGTAAAGCTATCGGTCAAAGTTCTCCGGCAAATCTCTGAAAAGCAAAAACTATAATCAGAAAACTTAAAGGGCTGTTAAAGCCAGATGGATTCCATCTCATGGACTTGCTGCCCTGTAGGATTTCCAGAAACTCTTGCTGCAACAAGAAACTGGGTGAGACGTGAAGAAAAGGTTGAGCCAAAGTTGCACCTCTTTTCATTTTCCAGGTGGAAAACTTTATAGATCCATATTCTGCCCTCTGCAGAATATAGGGAACTGAATGTGTTGCGCAATGGGTTTGCCTATAATTTTTTTTGTGACAGGTTGCCACAAAAACCTCTTGAAAATATAATATAATGTTGTCTGTGGAGGTTCTCAGTTGTAGGTGCTTTTCCAAAAGACAAATGGGCTATTTTTTTTTTCTTCCCTTCAGGAAGGAGCAAAAGACATTTCGCTTCTCATCCAAGAAGCCTCCTTGGTTCTTCTTGGATGAGAAGCGAAAAGTCCTCCATTCTAAAGTTTGAGTTTCATCCCACAGCAAAAGCGTAGACATAAAATACAATTTTGGATAAGCGAGGGCCCTTGGCTGGAGTACTTAATATATCTTCCTGCTGATACGTAAGCAATTTTTGAAAATGAAATACTGCCCTGGAGGAGAAAAGAATTTAATGTCAGCTCTACAGAAGTTTTTTAGGAAATAAAATATACCCTGGCTGGGGAAAATGTTGGCTTGGAATCCTGATGCAATTTGTGGAAATAAAATATTAGGCCTGAAGGAGCAACTCTTAACTTCAGTCCTTGGGTATTAAGCACAGTTTTCTTCATCCTCTCTAGCACTTTTTAAAAGTATATTGTCTTGCTTGCCATCCTCACCCTCTTTCTCCCCAAAAAATGTGTGACAATTAAAAAAAAAACCTCTTTGCGCTATAGAAGAAAACTTTAACAAGTGGACTCAGCCGTTAGTAGAGGTGAGACTCAGGTATGGTCCGTTGTTGTGGAAACTAGCAGAAAAACAGAATAACAGAGTTGGAAGGGACCACAGAGGTCTTCTAGTCCAACCCCCTGCTCAAGCAGGAGACTCTATGTGCCATTCCAGACAAGTTTTCTCCTTCTCCTTCTCCTCCTTTCTCCTTCTCCTCTCTCTACATTCCACTCCTCCTTCTCCTCCTCATCTTCCCCCCTTACCCTCTCTCCTATCCCTCTCTTCCCATCTTTCTTCTCCCTTCTGTTTCCCACTCTTCCTCTCCTTGGTGTATTTCCGCTTCCATATCAATATACTTAACATATCCTAGTTTTAAAGAAAAACGGGATTGTGCCTTAAGTGTGATTTTAAGGAATAGTCTCCCTTACATCCTCTCCTGGTTTAGTTGAAAACCCTCCAGATGATCTTAGATGACCTGAACTTGAATGACACCGTCCGTCAAGTCACACACCAGCACACAGGATGTCGAGGAAGCAGAGACTCTGTGTAAACAACGTTGTAAATACTTTTAGCACCAGCTTTGAGATAATCGTCACCTTACAACCAATTCTAAATGATTTGTAACTGTTTTCTTTTTTATTTTGTTATTCTCAGAGCTTCTTTTTTGCATCCAGTGGAATGACTCTTCCTTTATTTATTGCAGCTCTGGATAAACCATCATCATTCATTTTGGAGATTTGCATCCGAGTTTTAGGATGACGGACAATCCCCTTGGTTGACCTAATTTAAGGGCAAGAAATTTGGAATTGAACGACCTCTAGAATGTGGCTAAAACCACAGGGATTCACTGGATTTGAGAGTGGAGAGCAAAATTTCTTTGATATTGGAATGTATGTTGGAATGTATTTTGTATTGCAACAACTACAGAAGTTGCAGGATCCTGAATGGGTCGGTCACAGGGACTAGAGGTTTGGTCTAAGCTTTCGGGGAACTTCTTTCTACACACACTGCTAGGGGGAAGTTCCTTGAGGATGGGCTCCTTCTGAAAGCTCCGAAGACCAAACTTTCTGGTCCCAGTGGACTGACCCAGATTGGAGCTCTGCTGGCTGGAGAATTCTGGGAGTTGAAGTCCACAAGTCTTAAAGTTGCCAAGTTTGGGAACCACTGTTCTAAAGCTTCCCGTAATGGCTCCTCTGATTCAGAGACGAGGGCCTTCAAGAGCTCATTTTTGATGTAGGCTTTTTTGGAAATCCACATGTTGCTTTTAATTCAGGAAGAAGTGTGACTCATATAAACACACCACTTTTCTCCCTTTCTTTTGCTCCAATAATATTTACAATCTGGATTAATCTGATGGTTCTCCCATACCTTTTGCACGTAGCTGGGAATCTTTTTTTTAAAATTATTATTATTATTTATTTTATTTTATCAATTTCATATATACATTCACAATTATATGATCTCATAACTGTTATTAATAATATGTATTTATAACAATTTTTCCCTACAGTTGACAATATACTTGAAGATTGCTTTTTTATCATCCCATAGATCCATCTTATCTTACAACGGTCCTACTTCTTCTTCCCTCCCTCCCTCTTTCCTTCCCTCGTTTCTTCTCTCCTACTCCCCTTCCTTCCCTCCCTCCTTCCCCTTCCCTCCTTCCCTCCTTCCCTCCTTCCTTCCCTCCTTCCTTCCCTCCTTTCTTTTCTCCTCTCTCCTTCCTTTCCCCCTTCCTTTCCTCCTTCCTTCCCCCTTCCTTCTCTCCTACATTCCCTCCTTCCTTCCCTCCTTTCTTCTCTCTTTCTCTCCTTCCTTCCCTCCTTCCTTCCCTCCCTCCTTCCTACCCCCCTTTCTTCTTTTTCTTCTCTCCTTCCTTCCTTCCTCCTCTCCTTTCCCTTCTCTCCTTTCCCTTCCTCCCCTTTACCCTTCTAGGTGGGAATCTTTATTGTCCTTCAGCTTCATTTTCTTACTTGTAAATGGGGAATAAATCTTACCTCTGGATTTATTCTAAAAGACTGTTGCTGCTAACAGGATTGAGGAAGCATAAGAAGGCTGGGTGTTTATGTATGATTTGGTTTTTTTTTTAAGGCAAGCTAGGAAAAAAAAAATCTGCCAAGGAAGCTTTAATCTTTTTAAAAGATGCTTCTTCTTCTCTTCTTCTTCTTCTCGGAATGGGATTAGCAGAAGAGGAAAAAGGATGACCTACTTTTCGCTCTTGCAAAATAAGAAGCGGGTCAGCCAAACTGTAGTCATCATCTTTCATGGTTTGTATTGTGGTTAGTGGCCTCTTAGGCAGAAGTAGGCAACGGATAAGCACAAGAAATTTGCTCCCTTTTTCTGTCGCATCGCAACATAACTAAAAATGTATGCACAAGCAAAACTTAATGCTAA
This sequence comes from Thamnophis sirtalis, assembly GCF_051295495.1. Lineage (NCBI taxonomy): Eukaryota > Metazoa > Chordata > Lepidosauria > Squamata > Natricidae > Thamnophis > Thamnophis sirtalis. The sequence goes on from NW_028261392.1 coordinate 1,331,486, forward strand.
ACGAATTAAGGCTTAATGCTAAAAGTGCATTCTTATTCCTGCTTTGTATCCCAAGGTCTTCTACAATGGGTCTCCTTCATGAAACATCTAAGAGCCAAGAGTTTAAGGAGACTTGGGGAAGAGTTATTGTCCAACATGTCTCCAGTATTGGTACTCAGCCTTCCTGATGGAGAACACCAAGCAACAGATATATAACTGGGCCGAAACCTCCAGAAGGACACCAGAAAGTAGCAAAGAATCATTGTTTCTGTGACACCTTGGTGTCCTATCTAAACCTTTTGGGTTTTTGCCACCAAATTTGGCTTCCCCAATCCTGAAAGGCTTCCAAGTTAGGAATTCACAGCAGGGACTTGGTGGGAGCCATAATAATAACTGATGTGAGATGAAAAGATTTGGTTTTTTGAAGGCCGCAGTATTCTAGTAACGGCAGTCTCATGACCACAGCTGAGCCCCAGAGTTTCTGTCCCTAAGTGAGACATTTGTCTAGTGCAACCTTCCTTGCCACAGCTGTTCAGTGAATCCCTGCAGTTCTTAAGTGAGTAAGCCGGTTGTTAAGTGAACCTGGCTTCCTCGTTGACTTTGCTTGCCAGGAAGTCGTAAAAGGGAATTACGTGACCCTGGGACACTGCAACCGTCATAAATATGAGTCGGTCCTGAATTTTGATCACATGACCACAGGGATATCACAATGGTCATAAGGGTGAAAAATGGTCCTATGTCACTTTTTTTCAGTGCCGTTGCAACTGTGGACTACCTGTATTCATCTTTGGTGACCAACCTTAAGAATGGATCATTATCGCTCCTGATTCTCCTTCCGTCTGGTGATTTAATCCTGCGTAGATCCTTGGTCTACACGTACAAAGAGCCAATTCATATATTTAGAAGAGCAAACTCTTAATCTCTCTGGAGTCCCAACGTAGGATGCTCACATCTAGTATAACAAAGAGAAGGACTGGGGGAGGGGGTGTGTGTGTGCCAGGTAATCATCTTCTAATACTTGAAGGGCTGGTTTATTCTCCAAACCACCTGAGGCTAAGACAAGAGGTGGAAGCTTATCAAGGAGAGGTCCACGCTTGAATTAAGGAGAGATTTCCTGACAGTGAGAACAATGAATCAGTGGAATGCCTTCAGAAGTTCTGCATGCTTCTGGGGTCTTCAGAAGTTCTGGATGCTTCTGGAGTCTTCAGAAGTTCTGGATGCTTCTGGAGTCTTCAGAAGTTCTGGATGCTTCTGGGGTCTTCAGAAGTTCTGGATGCTTCTGGAGTCTTCAGAAGTTCTGGATGCTCCATCAATGGAGGTTTTTAAGAAGATCTTGGACAACCATTTGTCCTATGGTTGGTAGACCTCAATGGCATTATAGGGTCTTCTCCTTGAGCAGGAGGCTGGATTGGAAGACCTCCAAGGTCCCCTCCAACTCTGTTATTCTGATTTCTTGAAGATATTGATGTTGAAAAGAAGGAAGGTGTCCCTCAGAGAAGGTGGACATCTCCCTCAAAGATAGCCAAGGTGGTAACTGCAGCTGAGGGCATGCAAGGCACCGGCAAACCATGAGTGGTCTTTTGGTTATGTGGTCTCCACCTTCACTTTTGGGGCAGTCCTTTCTCCCCCAAAGGTCGCTCCTCTTCAATGGTGGCCTTTGGCTCCTTCTCCTTCAGAATAGCTGGAAATAACCAACTTTTGCCGTTCTTGGCAGAAAGCAGATGTAGGTGAAAGGTTGTGAGGATGACGGAAGCCAATGTGGATAACCTCATGAAATGGAAAGAAAAGAATGGAACGGAACCCAAAATGCACACACTGCAATCAATCTTTATGTTTAATCACAAACATATTTGCGATTTTCTGGGGCTTTTCAGCTGGAAAATGCTGGCGGAGGCCATGATGACTCATCATTGTGATGTAGCTACAGAAAATCGTACTCACTTCTTGTTTGTTTTCTTGCAAGAAAATATTCCACTTCACCAGTTAAATATCTGGCACAGAGAGAGGAAACTTAGAACGTCTGCAACTAACACTAAACCCTTTGTGTTAATACCAGGTTTGTTATATCCTCCAAATGGCTGCCTTAACGTAAATTGTTTAGAGCTTTTAACATTATCAGATAAATAAATACCAATAGCAATAGCAGTTAGACTTATATACCGCTTCATAGGGCTTTCAGCCCTCTCTAAGCGGTTTACAGAGTCAGCATATTGTCCCCAACAATCCGATAGATAGATAGATAGACAAACAGACAGACAGACAGAGATATAGAGTTAGATAGATAGATAGATAGACAGACAGACAGACAGACAGATATATAGAGATAGATAGATAGATAGATAGATAGATAGATAGATAGATAGATAGATAGATAGATAGCAATAGCAATAGCAATAGCAATAGCAATAGCAATAGCAATAGCAATAGCAGTTAGACTTATATGCCACTTCACAGGGCTTTCAGCCCTCTCTAAGCGGTTTACAGAGTCAGCATATCGCCCCCAACAATCCGATAGATAGATAGATAGACAAACAAACAGACAGACAGACAGATATATAGAGATAGATAGATAGATAGATAGATAGATAGATAGATAGATAGATAGATAGATCATAGATAGAAATAGCAGTTAGACTTATATACCGCTTCATAGGGCTTCCAGCCCTCTCTAAGCGGTTTACAGAGTCAGCATATTGCCCCCAACAACAATCCGGGTCCTCATTTCACCCACCTCGGAAGGATGGAAGGCTGAGTCAACCTTTGAGCCGGTGAGATTAGAACCGCCGAACTGCAGATAACAGTCAGCTGAAGTGGCCTGCAGTACTGCACCCTAACCACTGCGCCACCTCGGCTCTGTTGGAAGGGATCTTGTAGGTCATCTAGTCCAACCCCTTCACCCAAGCAGGAGACCTTACACCATTTGTGACAAATGGCAGTCCAGTCTCTTCTTGAAAGCCTCCATTGATGAAGCTCCCACAACGTCTGAAGGCAACTTCTGTTCCATGGGTTGATGGTTCTCACTGTCAGAAAATTCCTCCTTAATTCTTGGTTGCTTCTCTCCTTGATCAGTTTCCATCCATTATTCCCTGTCTGGCCTTCAGGTGCTTTGGAAAATAGCTCGACTCCTTCCTCTCTGTGGAAGCCCCTCAAATATTGGAAGACTTCTATCATGTCTCCCCTGGTCCTTCTCTTCACTAGACTAGCCATGCCCAGTTCCTGCAACCGTCCATCGGCTGTGTTAGCCTCCAATCATCCTGGTTGCTCTTCTCTGCACTCTTTCTAGAGCCTCAGTTTTGCTCAGGTGAGTTCTGCTATTCATTTTTTGAACACTCCATAAATATATTGTTTTCTGTTGGCTAAGGGACTTCAGCCGGTGGGATCCAGTAGAAGCGGAAGTGATCCAGTGGGATCCTTTTTTTGCTCTGACCCTCACCCTCTGGTACCTTGTGCTCCTCAAGCTGGGATCTGCCTCCATCCTCTTGGTCTTCTGGAAGCATCTGAAAACCTGCCTCCCCTTAGTTGGCCTGGGGTCCCTCCTTGATGGGGACAGGAAGCCATTCTGAAGATGGTTAGTAGAATGACAAGAGGATCCCACCTTCACTCAGTTTAGGCATTCATTCCTGTTTTATCCAGTTTTTTGTTAATTTTAATGCTCTTGTTTTAACGCTTTAATGTGTTCATATTGTTGTTCTTGACCCAGGCTTCCTTAGGAAGCAAGAAACACAGCCTTGGTTCCTGCAAAACCCCTTTTATTACACAACTGTGAATTCCTTTCAGTCACAGTCAGCCAGGCTTAGCAAACAGTCTTTCAGGGGAATATTTATCAACATGAGTTCTAGTCCTGTCTTAAGCCTGAAAGCCAGCCAGGGCTGACTCTTGGCCAATCACCAGGAGACTGGGAATTGTTGTTTTGCAGAGCAGGTCAGAGATGCCTCCCCAAAAAAGTCATATTGGCCCTAATGGTGGGATCAATTGCCTTTCTATCTCTGTCATCCATCCATCCATCCATCCATCCATCCATCCATCCATCCATCCATCTATCTCTGTCTGTCTATCATCTATCCATCTATCCATCTATCATCTCTGTCTGTCTGTCTGTCTGTCTCTCTTCATCTCTATCTACTGTATCAATCTACATCTATCTATCTATCTATCTATCTATCTATCTATCTATCTATCTATCCATCTATATCTATATCTATCTATCTATCTATCTATCTATCTATCTATCATCTATCTATCTATCTATCTATCTATCTATCTATCTATCTATCTATCTATCTATATCATCTATCTATATCTATCTATCTATCTATCTATCTATATCTATCTATCTATCTATCTATCTATCTATCTATATCATCTATCTATCTATATCTATCTATCTATCTATCTATCTATCTATCTATCTATCTATCTATCTATCTATCTATCTATCTATCATCTATGATGTCTGTGTCTGTCTGTCCTATCTATCTATCTATCTAACTATTGATCTATCTATCTATCTATCTATCTATCTATCTATCTATCTATCTATCATCTATCTATCTCAACTCTGTTATTCTGTATTCTGTAAGTCAAACAGGTTAACTAGCATCAAGAATAACAACAAAGCCTCAGAGTTCTACACACACACAGACACACACACAGACACACACACACAGTTTGCTCCATGTTTTCCACCCTTCCCCCAGATACAACTCAGGAATGAAATGACATGTACATTGCAGCCTTTTTCCAAAACGGCCCCCGATTTCTCTGGAGGCTTCCTTTTCCTAACTCCGAGATAAGCGCAGAGGGATTTTAATCAGCTTTTGGGAAAGGCATAAAACTTAACACGACCAGATGCACACAAGAAAGGTTTTGTGCCGGGAGCAGCTTTTCTTCTGCAACTTATGGGCCCCGGGCCCAGCGTGGAGAAATCCCATCCATCAAAAACCCTTGAAGGCAGAGGGGGCAAACTTGGAGGCTAGCAAAAGTTGAAATGCAGTTCAACTCCTGCAGTTCCCCCCTCCCCACAGCTGGCACACCACGCACGGCCACAAACTATACAGATGTTTCCAGCAGCACAAGATGCGTTCAGGGAGTCGAGAGGGTGGGGGGGGTGGGGAGAAACCAAGCGCTGTCCCGGTTGGACTGAAGGGACTTTTGCAGGCATAAATAGCGAGGTTGCCTCTCTTCCCTCTACAGATTTTCCAGCTGGGAGACAAAGGAAGTTCTCCTCCTAAGAACCTCACAGTCAGAGGAACACCCACAAGTGAACACGGTCTGTATTACTGATTCATGCGCAGTGATTATAGCTGAGCCGTTGCGTATTTATGCTCTGCTCTTAAAGCAGAAAAGCTTTTTTTTGTTTTAAAAGAAAGGTTAAACTTTAGTGTTTTATCTTAGCAGTTCAGGTTTCTTTTTTCTTTATTCAATTCTCGGTGTTTTCTGAAATATTTCCCTGCCATTAGGTAATGAATTCAAGTTGGAATGGATTAAGCGAGGATTCGGTGTTTCTTTATCTTATTTTTAAACAAATATGTCTTAGGCAGAAAAGTAAAGAAGAATGCAGCTGTATCTTCTTCTACCTATTTGTTCTGAAAGGGTGGGGACCAGAATTAAACCACGTGTATGATTCTAATAAGTTAAGAAAATTAAACCAGCCTATTCAAAGCCCATCATCAATTGTTATTATTATAATCAAGGACAGAAGCAACCTAGAACTAAGGAGAAATTTCCCGACAGTTAGAACAATTAATCAGTGGAACAGAATTTGCCTCCAGAAGTTGTGAATGCTCCAACACTGGAAGTTTTAAAGAACATGTTGGACAAGCGTTTATATGAAATGTAATAAGGTTTTCTGCCTGAGCAGAGGGTTGGATTACAGGACCCCTAAAGTTCCTCCCAACTCCATTAAAGTTCTGTTATTCTGTCATTGCTGACAGCTAGAACAGTGAGTGCCTCCAGAACTTGGGAATGCTCCAACACTGGAAGTGTTTTAAGAAGAGGTTGGACAGCCACTTGTCTGAAATGGTCTAGGGTTTCCTGCTCGAGCAGAGGGGCTGGACTACAAGACCTCCAAGGTCCCTTCCAACTCTTGTTATTATATAACTCTGTTAAACAATGAAAGTCACCTTTCCCCCCCTTTGCTTGGACTTAAAAAAAAACCTTCTGGGTCTCAAGTGATCTCTGCTGATTTCATGGTGGAGATGCTGCATTTGCTGGTGGAATCCATTAATTGTGGTTCTTTTTCATTTCTGCGTTTCTTTTAACCCCCGTTGGCAAAGAAATGGAAAACTCGCTACTTATGCCTGGTTCTGACCAGATGATCGCAACACTGCTGGTCGCACTCTTGAGTTGTGTGGATTGTGTCCCCCTCGAGGGAGGGATCCCGTGTGGTGCAGAGGAGCCTACGACCTACAGCATCGTCTTCACGGGGAAATGGAGCCAGGCAGCTTTTCCAAAGCAATACCCACTGTATAGACCCCCGGCGCAGTGGTCCTCTCTCCTAGGTAAGGACAACCACCTGTCTTCTCCCAAGAAGAGGGTCCACAGGGGGATGAGGATGAGATCCATTCTGTCTTGTCCAACTCTTGGTGATCCTATGGGCCAGGTGGTCTCTCCAGATCTTCCCATCTTGCACTGCTTCTTTGAGTTGTTCTAGACTCTGGCTGATGTCAGCTTTCATGGTGTCCAGGCACTGTGGTCTTTGGATGCCTGGTTTTCTTTTACAGATGATGATAGATGGATGGATGGATGGATGGATGGATGGATGGATGGATGGACAGACAATGATAGATGGTGGATGGATGGATATATTTATGATAGATGGATAGATATAGATGATAGTGATATATAAAGATGATAGAGATGGATGGATGGATGGATGGATGGATGGATGGATGGATGGATGGATGGACAATGATAGATGGTGGATGGATGGATATATTTATGATAGATGGATAGATATAGATGATAGTGATATATAAAGATGATAGAGATGGATGGATGGAGGGATGGATGGATGGATGGATGGATGGACAATGTTAGATGGTGGATGGATGGATATATTTATGATAGATGGATAGATATAGATGAGAGTGATATATAAAGATGATAGAGATGGATGGATGGATGGATGGATGGATGGATGGACAATGATAGATGGTGGATGGATGGATATATTTATGATAGATGGATAGATATAGATGATAGTGATATATAAAGATGATAGAGATGGATGGATGGATGGATGGACAATGATAGATGGTGGATGGATGGATATATTTATGATAGATGGATAGATATAGATGATAGTGATATATAAAGATGATGATGGATGGATGGATGGATGGATTGATGGATGGATGGACAATGATAGATGGTGGATGGATGGATATATTTATGATAGATGGATAGACATAGATGATAGTGATATATAAAGATGATAGAGATGGATGGATGGAGGGATGGATGGATAGATAGATAGATAGATAGATAGACAGACAGACGTATGATGATAGAATATGGATGGATTGATGGATGGATATATAATAGAGATGGCTGATGGCTGATGGCTGATATATGATAGAGATACCTTAGAAATAGAGATAGTGATATAGAGATAGAGAAGATAGGTAGGTAGGTAGGTAGGTAGGTAGGTAGGTAGGTAGGTAGCCAGCCATTAAATGATGAAGATGAAGAAGAAGATGGTGATAATATTATTCATTGAGTTGAGTCCAATTCTTGGTGATTCAGTGGGCCAGGTGGTCTTTCCACATCTCCCCATCTTGCCCTACTTCTTTGAGTTGCTCTATGCTCTGCCTGGAGTCATCTTTGATGGCATGAAGCCATCATGTTCTTTGGAGACCTGGTTTCCTTTTATCTCTACCTCTTCCAAGCATAATTACTTTCTCCAATGAATTCCCTCACACGACATGGCCAAAGTAAGTGAGACACAGTTTGTGATTTTTCCGTCTGGCCTCATGTGTTTCAGTTCTTCCTTGTTGCTGTTGTGAAACACGAAGAAGCCTTCTCCAGCACCACAGCTCAAGAGAGTTGATTTACTCCCTCACTTGTTTTTTTAAGGCCCAACTTTCACAACCAGAGGTAGCTACAGGGAACAAGACAGATGGGGATTGGTTGATGTGCTTGCTTTCCCATGTTCAGCTCATGTTCGTCATTGCTGTGCAATCTGTCATGTTACTTCTGGGCTGCATTCACCACTTTGAATGTCTTCTCCCAAGCGTGTCCTACTACTACAGGGTAGTAACAAAAACCAACATGGCAGACACGTACACCCTATCAAAGCCCCAGTCTTTCCGAATAGTAGTTGAGGCTGCCATCTTGGCTTTCTGAGCCCTCCTGGAGGACATCCTTACCTTCTCTTGCTGGTTCTTCAGCTATTTATTTATTTTAGAGCCGAGGTGGCGCAGGGGTTAAATGCAGCACTGCAGGCTACTTCAGCTGACTGCAGTTCTGCAGTTCGGCTGTTCAAATCTCACCGGCTCAAAGGTTGACTCAGCCTTCCATCCTTCCAAGGTGGGTAAAATGAGGACCCGGATTGTTGTTGGGGGCGATATGCTGACTCTGTAAACCGCTTAGAGGGGGCTGAAAGCCCTATGAAGCGGTATATAAGTCTAACTGCTATTGCCCTTCCTTCCTTCCTTCCTTCCTTCCTTCCTTCCTTCCTTCCTTCCTTCCTTCCTTCCTTCCTTCTTTCCTTCCTTCCTTCCTTCCTTCCTTCCTTCCTCCTTCCCTCAGCCTTCCATCCTTCCGAGGTGGGTAAAATGAGGACCCAGACTGTGGGGGCGATATGCTGACTCTGTAAACTGCTTAGAGAGGGCTGAAAGCCCTATGAAGCGGTATATAAGTCTCACTGCTATTGCTATTGCTATTTTATCCATTTATTTAGTCGGTCACTCATGTACAAGATAACAGGAATGAGAATAAACATGAATAAGAGCACAGGAAATGGGGACAAATAAATGGGGACAGCAGGACAGGGACGATAGGCCCTCTGGTGCACTTATACAGACCCCCTTTAGGGACCTCAAAACTTTACTACATCCAAATTCACATCCCTGAGAGACAGCCCTAAATACAGAATTGGGGGGGGGGAGGTGTTCCTCTTCTTCAGCAGAAGTCAACCCCAGGGTTTGAGTCCCAAAGGAACCTCCCTTCCGGGAAGAGGAGAGAGAAGCAGCAAAGCCTTGTGAAGGAAGTTGTAATTCCATGTCTGCCCTTTGCCTCTCTTGTCTTTGACAGGTGTGGCCCACAACTCGGACTATCTCATGTGGAAGGCCGGCGGCTACGCCAGCAACGGCCTGCGTGAGTTGGTGGAGAGGGGGGAGCCCTGGGTGCTCATGAAGGAAATTGAAGCAGCTGGAGAGAAAATGCAAAGCGTTTATGGAATCTTCTCCGTTTCTCCTGTGGTCACCGGAACAGGACAGAGCTCAACTCTCTTTGAAGTTGACCCAGGTCACCCCTTAGTAAGTTGGGAGTATCTCCCAGCCTTTGCTTTTTAAGGCGCAGCAAAGCTGCAAACGAACTAAAGAATTATTTGTCCATTGTACTTAAGGTTATTATTCTTTAATTACGGTTGCATAAATGTGCAAGCAATTAAATCAGCAGAGCATCCGAAGCAGGGATCTATCTCGACTGGCCGCCTTGGCATTTCCTCCCGTAGTTGATTGAACTGAAGATTAAAGACCGTGCCCATCACCCACGTGTTTTATTACCATAAAACAGCCGGATTATTTGGGGAAACCTTTTAATTCATTGAGAAGGTCGTCAGTGAAATATAACTCATTGCTAAGACGGCAGCTCTCAGATCCGTGCGGCAATGAATCCAACTTTATTAAAGTAATGCTTCACTTTACATTACTTATAATCTGGGAAGTTTAATCTATCACACCCTGCTGGGCGCCTTTCTATTTTTATTGCCAACTTGCTTCGAACCTTCTCGGGGAAGTAATATTTTTTTTTATTGATTTGAAAATAAGTTGGAATAACTTGAAAATAATTAATGTCTCGATTGTCCTACTTCTAGCAGGGGGGGTCTATTAAAACGATCTTAATTACAGAGAACTATGCTCACAACTGGGGACGCGGTGGCTCAGTGGCTAAAACGCTGAGCTAGTCGATCAGAAAGGACAGCAGTTCGGCGGTTCAAATCCTTAGTGCTACGTTAATGGAGTGAGCTCCCATTACTTGTCCCAGCTTCTGCCAGCCTTGTATACAAGTATTGAGGGATGCGGTGGCTCAGTGGCTAAAAGGCTGAACTTGTCGATCAGAAAAGTCGGCGGTTCAATGGTTCGAATCCCTAGCACCGCGTAAGGGAGTGAGCTCCCGTTACTCGTCCCTGCTTCTGCCAACCTAGCAGTTCGAAAGCATGTAAAAATGCAAGTAAAAAAATAGGAACCACCTTTGGTGGGAAGGGAACAGCGTTCCGTGTGCCTTCGGCGTTGAGTCATGCCGGCCACTTGACCACGGAGACGTCTTCGGACAGCGCTGGCTCTTCGGCTTTGAAACGGAGATGAGCACCGCCCCCTAGAGTCGGGAATGAGTAGCACGCATGTTCAGGGGAACCTTTTGCCTTTACCTATGCCCATTCTGTCCAGTTTATTGAAACAAAGGATATTTTTTCCTAAATATCCAGGTGTCCCTTGCAGTACGAATTGTGCCCAGCCCTGACTGGTTTGTGGGCATTGAGAGTTTTAATTTGTGCGGCAAGAATGGCTGGAAGAAGCACGTCTCCATTGACTTATTTCCATATGATGCTGGAACGGATAGCGGCTTTACGTTTTCCGCGCCCAACTTCGCCACAGTCCCCCGTGATACAATCACGCAAGTAAGTTTCTTTACTTTATCAACATTTGGGGTGACCCACTGCATGCCCTCAGTCAACTGTTACCTGGAGGTGTCAAGAAAAGATTGAGGCAGCTGTTTGTCCAGGATGAAATGAGGTCTCCTGCTTTGGGGCTGGACTAGAAGACCTCCAGGGTCCCTTCCAGCCCTCTGTTTCTATGATAGGCTGAAGAGGACTGGGGAGGTTGGTTGAGCGTTAGAGGGAAGGAGTGAAGCCTGTAAAGAACAGGACAGGATCTGGGAACAGAATCAGGATTCTTCCACCTTGTGGCCATTTCTGGTTGCCTAAACTCAACTCCTTTTTTGCACCTGCTTGATTTCACAGATCACCTGCTCCTCTCCAAGTCATCCTGCAAACTCCTTTTATTACCCTAAGCTTAAGACTCTGCCGCCGATCGCCAAGGTGACCTTGTCGAAACTCAAAAGAAAGAAATTGGGCTTTCTTTTCTCTCAACCAAACGTCACAACCGCCCATAACGAAGTAGAGGACTCTGTCTCGGGTAAGGATTTTATTCCTGGATAAAGAGAAAGTTTTCTTTTAATTATTCAGCCGTGGAAGGCAGACCTACCCTGAAGGGCAAACGGAGCATATTTTACCAACCAAGAGCTGAGGTGGCGCAGTGGTTAGGGTGCAGTACTGCAGGCTACTTCAGCTGACTGCTAGTTCTGCAGTTCGGCTGTTCAAATCTCACCGGCTCAAGGTTGACTCAGCCTTCCATCCTTCCGAGGTGGGTGAAATGAGGACCCGGATTGTTGTTGGGGGCAATATGCTGACTCTGTAAACCGCTTAGAGAGGGCTGAAAGCCCCATGAAGCGGTATATAAGTCTAACTGCTATAGCTGTTGCTATTGCAATAACCTCAAGGCTTCTCTTTTGGGAGTACAGGATGAAATTTGGGGAATGGGAGTGAGGAACCTACGGTGAAGGGTAGAAATACTTGAGAAATTGGTAAAATCTTTCAATAGTTCCTTTGTTTTGCCAGCCCTTAGATTAGCAGAAGTTGTGGGTCCTCTATCACTGGAGGTTTTCAAGAAGAGACTGGACAGCATTTGTCCGGAATGCTGTAAGGTTATGTTTAAGCAGGGGGTTGGACTAGAAGACCTCCAAGGTCCCTTCCAATTCTATTAGTCTCTATAAGGCTACTGTCTTGAGAAGGGGTTGGACTAGAAGACCTCCAAGGTCCCTTCCAATTCTATTAGTCTCTATAAGGCTACTGTCTTGAGAAGGGGTTGGACTAGAAGACCTCCAAGGTCCCTTCCAATTCTATTATTCTCTATAAGGCTACTGTCTTGAGAAGAGGTTGGACTAGAAGACCTCCAAGGTCCCTTCCAATTCTATTATTCTCTATAAGGCTACTGTCTTGAGAAGGGGTTGGACTAGAAGACCTCCAAGGTCCCTTCCAATTCTATTAGTCTCTATAAGGCTACTGTCTTGAGAAGAGGTTGGACTAGAAGACCTCCATGATCCATTCCAGCTCCGTGATTCCCCAATTCTATATCCTCCAATGTCTGGGACAATTCGTGATAGCTTCTGTGGTGAGCTTTCTCAATTGATGGGAAAGCTGGATGTAAAATTTCACACCAAAGCTTGTAGAATTTAGCTGTCTCAATAAAGTTTTATTAGGAATGATGAGTTTGAAGATGGAATGTCTTGAAGACACAGAACATAGGCTAACAGGGTTGGAAGGGACCTTGGAGGTCCTCTAGTCCAACCCCCTGGTTAAAAAGTAAACCCTATACCATTCCAGTTAAATGCTGTCCAATCTCTTCTTTAAAACCTCCAGCGATTTCCAGTGATCCAGATTAGAGGTGGGTATTCAGCAGATTCTGACCAGTTCTGGAGAACCGGTAGCGGAAGTTTTGAGTAGTTTGGAGAACCGGCCAATACCACCTCTGACTGGCCCCGCCCACATTTATTCTCTGCCTCCCGACTCCCAGCTGATCTGGAGGAAATGGGGATTTTGCAGTATCCTTCCCCTGCCACGCCCACTGGTATGAACTGGTATTTTACTACCATGAACTGGTAGTAAAAATGTTTGAATCCCACCACTGATCCAGACCACATGTCCTTTATCACCTATCGGCAAACACAATGAACAAGATTTACTTATTTATTTCAAATTTATACATTTATAGAATTTATACGCCACCCATCCAGCTGCTTGGGGTGGGGTGGGTGTTGCAAAAGGGGTCGATCCCATTGGCTTTACTCCTTCTGCTTTCAGAAGCTTTTGCAGGATTTTTGTGCTGCAATTCCACACATTTATCCTACCTGTTTGTCTTGGAGGAAATCAACTGAACATCCCCAAAACAAATCTGTATCTTGTCGCCGTGTAAAACAACTTGAAACCATTTCTCCCCTGCAGAAACGCCCTTGGATTGTGAGACCTCTCTGTGGTCTTCGTGGGGCCTTTGCCGTGGCACCTGTGGAAATTTAGGAACGAAAAGGCGGACTCGGTACGTGTTGCTTCAGCCTGCCAACAATGGAACCCCCTGTCCAGATCTGAGCGAAGAAACACACTGTGAACATGATAATTGTGTCTGAGGTCATTTCTTTGGACAATTGTTTACCTCGTGTAGTTTGGGGGATATTTAAGGTTGCTCTGCGTTGATATTTTTTATAGCTCAAGAGCTGTCTATTCATCTAGCCATCCATCCATCCATCAATCAATCCAATAGATAGATCTATTTATGTATCTGAGCTTCCTACACATTTATTGTGAACTCCTACAGTGCCACCTAGCGGTCAAAAACAGTAGTAATAGTAGTAACTCGAATAGTAAACCTAGCGTTACCAACATCTGCACGGAGCAAAGAGGCAGCCTTTTCATTTCTGCTACTTCTGGAATGTATTTAATGCATCTGAGGAATAATGAGCTAGTTTCTACTGAGTTATAAAGGGGCTGGAGAATTAAATGCATAAGTTTTGAGGGAGAATCAACTTGAAGGAAGAACAAAGCCAGGTTTTTCTCAAGAGTCTGAGAAAAAGCTGAGGATTTTGGTTTTTTTTCTTTTGTTTTGTAAAGTTAAAATTCTAGAATTTTAAAGCTGTCATTTGAAAACTCTTGGGCTGGCTATGCTATGGTGAAAGTTGGCAAGTTCTAGCTTTTATGCAGATTTCCATGAATTTTGTCCCGTTCTGTAAAGAGCTAACAAGGCCTAAAAGGAAAACTGTAATAATAATTTGCTAAAAAGTTTGTATACCAAGGTATATGTCTTCTAACAGTGTTCTATATTTCAGGATTTTTTTTTTCCTAATAAAAAAGGAACATTTTTCCTCAGGTTAAATAATAGAACGATGGAGATTGTGTTTTTTTTCCCCCCAGTTCAAACATTGTAATTCGGTTGGTTATACATTAAACATGCATGCAAAACATTTCAACCTAAGGAGCAATTTTCACGATGGGTTTTTATTAAGTTAAAATATAGCACCTCCTGGTTCTGAGTGTTAATAATCTAAATCTGCATCCTTGGGCATCCTATTTTCTTGGAAGCCGCATCGGCCACAGCAGGAGGGAGTTCCTAATTAAAGTCACACATTATAAAAGTGTCAGACAAAAGCGTGATTACATTCCTTCCTTCTCGATATGCGTTTTGAGTTCAGATGAAATCCACTCTGCTGTGGGGATTCGGCAGAGGGCAGCACAAGGCCTCAAACTCATAGAAACGGTCCCCGAATTGGATCCCTTCTCTTTAGAGCAGAAACCCTTGCTCTAAAGGTAGAAACCCCAGGATAAATGCCTGGAAAGATCACACAAAGAAATTCTACAATCACGTTTCTTATAAGAGTTATGAAGAATGGTATCATCGGAATCCAGAGCTTTATTATAATTTTATTAGCGTGCTTTCTCTGCCTCAGTAATCTTTCTATCATTCTCTCTCTCTCTAATATATATGTATAATTATCTTTCATCTATTTAACATCTCTCCTCTCTTATCTATCTTTTTATTTACCTCTCTCTATCATTTATGTCTATCTGTCTGTCTATCTATCTATCTATCTATCTATCTATCTATCTATCTATCTATCCATCCATCCATCCATCCATCCATCCATCTCTATCTATCTATCTATCTATCCATCCATCCATCCATCCATCCATCCATCCATCCATCTATCTATCTATCTATCTATCTATCTATCTATCTATCTATCCATCTATCATCCATCTATCTATCTATATCTATCTATCTATCTATCTATCTATCTATCTATCTATCATCTATCTATCTATCTATCTATCTATCTATCTATCTATCTATCCATCCATCCATCCATCCATCCATCCATCTCTATCTATCTATCTATCTATCTATCTATCTATCCATCCATCCATCCATCCATCCATCCATCCATCCATCTATCTATCTATCTATCTATCTATCTATCTATCTATCTATCCATCTATCATCCATCTATCTATCTATCTATCTATCTATCTATCTATCTATCTATCTCTATCTATCTATCTATCTATCTATCTATCTATCTATCTATCTATCTATCTATCTATCGAGGTGGCGCAGTGGTTAGAGTGCAGTACTGCAGGCTACTTCAGCTGACTGCTAGTTCGGCAGTTCGGCTGTTCAAATCTCACTGGCTCAGGGTCAACTCAGCCTTCCATCCTTCCGAGGTGGGTGAAATGAGGACCCGGATTGTTGTTGGGGGCGATATGCTGACTCTGTAAACCGCTTAGAGAGGGCTGAAAGCCCTATGAAGCGGTATATAAGTCTAACTGCTATTGCTATTGCTATCTTGGCCTTTTTAAAAACCCTCTTGAGTCTTTGCTGCACGCTGCTTTTGGAGATTGAAGGTGATTATCAAGGACTATTATGTCCCCCTAAATGTTTTGGTGAGAAAATGGGAGATTGGGTGAGAGAGACACGGGAAGACATCAGGGGCTGAGGTAAAAAAACGAAAAAAAAAAAACCGAATCCTCAGAAGAGCTCTATTCGTTTAATTTCATTTAATTTTAATTAATTCAATTCAATTAACAACACTTGCTATTTTTAAATCTCACTCCAGTGGTTGAGCCCCCTGATGGATTGCGAATTGAAAAGCTTCTATTAGCCCCGAGGAAATATATGAAACAAAACAGCCAGTTGTACAAATTTGGATTAAGACATCAACGCCGCTTCAGAGAAAGTTTATTCAGGGGACTAATCCTTTCCTTCTTGGAGGGCCAGACAGAAAACTGGTCTGTTTTTCTCTGTCTTCTCTTTCCCTTTTACAATAATTCCATATATGGCATTTATTTATTAGATGAAAGCACAGGGGAAAGAAACGATAGGCAAATATTTAGTCTGATAGGAGCCCTCTGGAGAATCAAAATCCTTTTCTCCACTTCTATCACCTCCGATCGTCCCATTTCTAACAAAAGCTTTCACTACCAGGGTAACAAAAACCAGGAACTTTACTCAAAGCCTGGACTGAATTTCTAATCCCTTTTCCTTTGTAATAAGAGCGTTTAGAATTACAGCTACAGGTACTTTTGTTAAAACAAACTGTACCGTGCTAATGCCATCCTCTTTGTCTTCCATTGCTCTTACTTAATTCATCTCGGATCTCAAGGAAATAAAACCCAGCGGTTTGTGAATGCCTCCAAGGGAAATTATGAACGTGAGAGATATTCTACCGGATAGTATTGTTCTAGTCACCACAGTACAAAAAAGATGTGGAGACTCTGGAAAGAGTGCAGAGAAGAGCAACAAAGAGGATCAGGGGACTGGAGGCTAAAATATATGAAGGACGGTTGCAGGAACTGGGTAGGTCTAGTTTAATGAAAAGAAGGACCAGGGGAGACATGATAGCAGTCTTCCAATATCTCAGGGGCTGCCCCAAAGAAGAGGGAGTCAAGCTATACTCCAGGGCACCTGAAGGTAGAACAAGAAGCAATGGGTGGAAACTAACCAAGGAGAGAAGCAACTTAGAACTAAGGAGAAACTTCTGACAGTGAGAACAATTAATCAGAGGAACAACTTACCTCCAGAAGTTGTGAAGTCTTTAAGAAGATGTTGGATAGCCATTTGTCTGAAACGGTATAGGGTTTCCTGCCTAGGCAGGGGGTTGGACTAGAAGACCTCCAAGGTCCCTTCCAACTCTGCTATTGTATTGTATTGTATTGTAATTTAATGAAAAGAAGGACCAGGGGAGACATGATAGCAGTGCTCCAATATCTCAGGGATTGCCCCAAAGAAGAGGGAGTCAAACTATTCTCCAAAGCATCTGAGGGCAGAAGAAGAAGCAATGGGTGGAAACTAATCAAGGAGAGAAGCAACTTAGAACTGAGGAGAAATTTCCTGACATTGTTCTGAGTTGGAAGCCTCAAATGTCCTTTTTGTTTTACAAGAAAGAGCCCAGAGGAAAAAAAAGGGGGAAATTTTGACACGGGACACCCGATCCCTTTACTTCCCACCTACCTATTGAACATATTTAAACTACATCTAAGAAACCTGAGCCCTCAAGATACAACTGGCAAGACAAGTTCAAGGGAGAGAGCTTGATAATTAATCAAACCTCTGTCAGGTATTTTTTTTTAATATACCAGCAAAATCAACAAAGTGACTTTTAGGTCTAGGAGTCAGGAGGACATATCTCGGAGGCTTTTAACACCTTTGAAAGAGTTATGTCTCATTCTGATGCCCTTGATTGAACCTTTTAAAATTGAATGTGTTCGGAGAACAGGCAGAAGTTCAACGGGAACAAATATTGTGCTCTGCCTGCCTCCCTCTCTAGCTCTCAGCCTCATCGCTGTTCAGAAGCTTCATTGATTCCCCATCCATCAACTTTATGGAATACACAATAGCAGAGCTGGAAGGGACCTTAGAGGTCTTCTAGTCCGACCCTCCCTCTTTGACCTCTGCCCTCACCATCACAATTCACAGGGCTGTCAAAATGACCACAGGTGCACCATCACGGTGGGAACCAAATCAGACGTCATGACGCCTGAATTCTTTGCAGGATGATGTCATCACAAGCGTGTCATCTTCTGCAACCCTCATCATCTACCCTGTTCTCATCACTCCTGGTTGAAGAGCAACGACACATTCTCCTGCCTCTCCTCTTGAGTCTCAAAGTTGGGTCAGATCACAGAGGAGGATGAAGCAACAATGACATGGATGGAAGCCACCACAAGAGCAGTGGAGACTCCAGCAGAGATTGTGCGATTGTGGCACACTTTTGTCATGGAAGGATGTGGAGGAGGGTGTCTGCCCTTCTCGTTGCCCGCTGTCCTCTGCAGACCCAGATAGCCTGTTCTTTCTTCTGTCTCCCATGAGTGTCTCTGGAGACTCTCCGTCATCCACAATTGTCCCAAGGGTGCTTTTTCAAGAGGCAACTGGACTTTCTGTTTTTTTCCTTCAGGACTTTTAGCTTCTCATCCAAGAAGCTTCTTCAAATCTTCTTCAGAATTGAAGAAGCTACTTGGATGACAAGCAAAGCATTTTCAAAGGAATGTCTCTGAAGATTCTCCATCATCCAGTCATGGTTGTCCCAAAGGTGATTTTTTCCAAGAGGCAACTGGACTTTCTGCTTTTTCCTTCAGGACTTTTCACTTCTCATCCAAGAAGCTTCTTCAAATCTTCTTCAGAATTGAAGAAGCTACTTGGATGACAAGCAAAGCATTTTCAAAGGAATGTCTCTGAAGATTCTCCATCATCATCCAGTCATGGTTGTCCCAAAGGTGCTTTTTTTCCAAAAGGCAACTGGACTTTCTGCTTTTTCCTTCAGGACTTTTCGCTTCTCATCCAAGAAGCTTCTTCAACTCTTCTTCAGAATTGAAGAAGCTACTTGGAATGACAAGCAAAGCATTTTCAGAGGAATGTCTCTGAAGATTCTCCATCATCATCCAGTCATGGTTGTCCCAAAGGTGTTTTTTTTCCAAGAGGCAACTGGACTTTCTGGTTTTGACTTGAAGATGTTTCG
Source organism: Thamnophis sirtalis (assembly GCF_051295495.1). Taxonomy (NCBI): domain Eukaryota; kingdom Metazoa; phylum Chordata; class Lepidosauria; order Squamata; family Natricidae; genus Thamnophis; species Thamnophis sirtalis. The sequence goes on from NW_028261392.1 coordinate 1,350,245, forward strand.
CTTCTCATCTTCTGCAGAGCCGAAGAAGCCCCTTGGATGAGAAGTGAAGCCTTCAAAGAAAAATCAGAAAGTCCAGTTGCCTCTTGGAAAAAGCACCGTTGGGTGCCCCCCATGAGACGGGTCTTAGTGGACTATGAAGGATTTGGGCTTCCTTTGAGATGACCACAGGATGGCAGCAAAGAGATACAGCCAACCTTCCTGATTTGGGCAGCCCAGATTCGGTATCCCCCTTTTCAAAAAATCCTAGCTTTACGTAGGTGTGGGGAGGGAGCAGAACAGGGAGGAAACAAGCAGAGAAAATGATATATGTTGCTAAAGATACGAAGACACACGGGAGAGAAAAGAAAAGGAACAAAAGAAATTGCACCAGTCAGAAATGCTGAGTCTCTAAGATAGAATCTAGATCAGTGTTTCTCAACCTTGGCTACTTACTGGGATTCGAACCTGTGCTGTATTGCATCTTAGGCAGGGTATGGCTAACTGATGAGAGCTAAATAGCTTGAAATAGATCTATACTAGTCTCCCTTTATTTATTTATCAGCACAAATACAACACAAATGTAACAAAGGCAACAGTAAAAATATTGGCTTTGTGTCTGGATGGTCTCTTGTGACGAGCCGATAGACAGAGAATGGAAGCAGTGAACTTCCTCCCATATTTGGGCATACCGGGGGTTGTAACTCACTCACTCTCACTCACTCTCTCTCTCTCTCTCTCTCTCTCTCTCTCTCTGTGTGTGTGTGTGTGTGTGTGTATTTGTGCTGATAAATAAATAAAGGGAGACTAGTATAGATAAACACTCTCTCTCTCTCTCTCTATATATATATATATATATACACACATATATATATATATACACACACACACACATATACATACATACATACATATGTATATATTGCTGATAAATAAATAAAGGGAGACTAGTATAGATCTATTTCAAGCTATTTAGCTCTCATCAGCTAGCCATACCCTTACTGGGATTCGAACCTGGGCTGTTTTTACATGTTAGGCAGTTGTATTATATACAGACAAACAGTAACACTGAAACTCTCAGGAATACACCATTCTTTTCTCCATCGCTCCATCCTTCCCCCACTTCAAGGGCTGATCAAAGATAGGAGAGACAACGGTTCCCCCCATCTGAAGTCCTGGGCAGATCGGAGGAGCCACGAGTGTGAACTTAGTGAATGGGTCTAAAGCAGCAATGCACCTTCGATGGAAAAGAGGTGAACCTCTTATTCATTCATTCGGCTGGAGGACGCTCCTTTTCCAAAGATGGTTGTGGGGGGGGGGGGAAGAGGGAGGATGAGCTGTTGCTGAAAATAAGGGCCCATTTCTCTCCCTCAAAACCTGCCCTTGTTCTTGCTCGCCCTCTAACTCTGCAAGAAAATTTCAACGACTTTATGGAGGAGGCAAGTCTTCCTATTCCTTTCTTTCTAACAGTTTATTCTCCGGTTCTTGAAGTGAGAGAAAGATGGGATGAGAAAGACACAGAAAGAAAGTTTGAGAGAGAAAAGAGAAAGAGGGAGAAAGAGAGAGAGAAGGTGAGGGAGGGAGGGGGAAAAAGAGAGAAAGAGAAAGAAAGGGAGAAAGAGAGAGAAAGGAGAGGGGGAGGGGGAGAAAGAGAGAGATTGAGAGAAAGAGGAGAGGGAGAGAAAAAGAGATGAAAAAGGAGGCAGGGGGGAAAAGAAAGGAGGGAAGGAAGGAAGAGAGGTAGAAAGAGAAAGAGAAAAAGGGGGAAAGGAGAGAGAACAAAAGCGAAAGAAAGAGAGTGAGTGAGAAAAAGGAGAGGGAAGGAAGGAGAGAAAGAGAAAGAAAGAAAGAAAGAGAAAGAAGAGAGAGGGAGAGAGAGCAAGCTTTTTATCACTGGAAGTGGACAATGAGATAAGATTGCCTAGCAGAAGAGGAATACCCTTCTTTGATGTTTGCACGGGGAAAATAAACGTTTTCTCTGCTTTTGATCTCTGGGGGGGGAAGGGGGGAGGTCTGCAAGAAGGAACAATGCGTGATTATGTAGCCAGGTGACACTCAAATGCTCTGCTGCTAATGAAAAGGCACACCTGGGTTTCCATCAGGTTCACACAAGCATGGATCGTGCATAGGAGGTGCTGCTAGATTTGCAGGTCATGTAAATACTGGGCTCGCCATCACGTGAAGACATGGTTTATTCAGTAAGCCACAGTAGCCTGGGGGGGTCACACACAGCATGCCGGCTCAAAGCCAAGCAAACCACCAAAGCTTGTTGGAGAGCTTCCAGGCCACAATGGGACTAACCACGATCTGTTCCTGCCTCCCATCTACACATGAGTTGTCGGGAACAGTCCAGGTTCAGCCTTTGGTCCAGTTGGCAACCGTCACGGTCCCCACAGCTGGAGTTCCCCGAGGGTTTATGTATGTGCGTTGAGTGTTAGCTGGGTCAATGTCTCCAGTCTCCTCAGTCATCCTGTATTTTGTGACCACAAGTGTTGGCTTTCCCCCACAGTGTACTGGAAGAGAAATCTTCCGTCACGTTGTCTTTGGATCTGCTCAAGGTAGAGAAGACCATCGGATCGAGACATCATTGGAGACATGCCAGGAAGAAGAGTGCCAAGACTCTGGAGCCAGGCCTGGACTGAAGACCTTGGTGGAATTGTGGTCCAGGTCTCACCGCTCGTGTCCAACCTCCCACCACCATTGCACCATGCTGGGCTTGCCACGGCCATGCCAAGAGCACTAGCCCAGCCAAGCACCAGGAATTCGGCATTTATCATCCAGCAACCTCATCCATCCCCGGGCATCTCTTGACAAATGGGGAAGTCCTTGGCTGAAGGATCCTACATTGGCAAGAAGCTAAGGAGCCGTTACACCTCAGCGGATCCCTTAAACAGCCTCTCTGCCAAGGACTCACTTGGTGACCCTGGTCAAGCCACTCTCTCTCTCTCTCTCTCTCTCTGTAATACAAGGAGCAATCCTGTTGTAAGGTTGCTTGTATATTGTTGTTTCACGAATGCCAAGTAGGAAGTGGTCGGCTAATTGTAAGCGTGGCCATTGCTCCCTGGGATGGAATGGGAGCTCTTCTACGGCCCTGGCTCAGCAAAAGAATGAGAATTAGCACATCTGGACAGTAGAAACTCCCCGCTGTAGGAGTCCTGGATGGACGTGTGGTGCTTTGGCATTGATTTCTGACAGGGACTCAGCACAAACCGAAGAGCAGATGGTCAAGGAAATTGGTGTATTTGTGGATGAACCAGATCTTCCGTGAAAGAAAGAATAGGATGATCCCGTTAAATAGGATACTAAATACTAAATAGGTGCCCATGATATCACTTTATAAGGCCTTGGGAAGGCCACACCTGGAATACGGCATTCAATTTTGGTCGCCACGATGTAAAAAAGATGCGGAGACTCTAGAAAAAGTGCAGAGAAGAGCAACAGAGAGGATGAGGGGACTGGAGGCTAAAACATACGATGGAGGAACTGGGCATGTCTAGTTTAATGAAAAGAAGGACTAGGGGAGACATGATAGCAATCTTCCAATATCTCAGGGGTTGCCCCAAAGAAGAGGGAGTCAACCTCTTCTCCAAGGCACCTGAGGGCAGAACAAGAAGCAATGGGTGGGAACTAATCAAGGAGAGAAGCCACTTAGAACTAAGGAAGAATTTCCTGGCAGTTAGAACAATTAATCAGTGGAGCAATTTGTATTCCTATTCCTATTCCTATTCCTATTCCATTCCATTCCATTCCATTCCATTCTATTCCATTCCATTCTATTCTATTCTATTCTATTCTATTCTATTCTATTCTATTCTTCATTCCTCTATTCTATTCTGTTCTGTTCTTGTTCCTGTTCCTGTTCCTGTTCCTGTTCCTGTTCCTGTTCCTGTTCCTGTTCCTGTTCCTGTTCCTGTTCCTATTCTATTCTATTCTATTCTATTCTATTCTATTTTTTTCTATTCTATTCTTCATTCCTTCTATCCTATCCTATTCTATTCTATTCTTGTTCTTGTTCTTGTTCTTGTTCCTGATTCTATTCTATTCTATTCTATTCTATTCTTCATTCCTCTATTCTATTCTGTTCTGTTCTTGTTCCTGTTCCTGTTCCTGTTCCTGTTCCTGTTCCTGTTCCTGTTCCTGTTCCTGTTCCTGTTCCTGTTCCTGTTCTATTCTATTCTATTCTATTCTATTCTATTCTATTCTATTCTATTCTATTCTATTCTTCATTCCTTCTATCTTATTCTGTTCTTGTTCTTGTTCTTGTTCTTGTTCTTGTTCCTGATTCTATTCTATTCTTCATTCCTCTATTCTATTCTATTCTATTCTTGTTCCTGTTCCTGTTCCTGTTCCTGTTCCTGTTCCTGTTCCTGTTCCTGTTCCTGTTCCTGTTCCTATTCTATTCTATTCTATTCTATTCTATTCTATTCTATTCTATTCTATTCTATTTCTTCATTCCTCTATTCTATTCTATTCTATTCTGTTCTGTTCTGTTCTGTTCTGTTCTGTTCTGTTCTGTTCTGTTCTTGTTCTTGTTCTTGTTCCTGTTCCTGTTCCTGTTCCTGTTCCTGTTCCTGTTCCTGTTCCTGTTCCTGTTCCTGTTCCTGATTCTATTCTATTCTATTCTATTCTATTCTATTCTATTCTATTCTATTCCATTCCATTCCATTCCATTCCATTCTCAAAGGTCCTTCCAGCTCTATTCTGATTGATTGATTGATTGATTGATTGATTGATTGATTGACTACCCATTATGACTACAACAGAGTGCAGAGCCCTTCCGTGCCGCCATTCCTCCCTTGTGGATCGGAACTGAATCGAAGGCTGAAGGTTCACCAAGCAACCGGCTGCCACCTTTGAGGAAGGATGACGAACCAAGGCAGCTGCCAGTCGGCCGGGGCATCATCATCATCCCGCGAAGCTCGATAAGGGGCTCGGCGTCTGATCTCTGCGCATCCTTTCCCAGCCCTGCAGCTGCAGCCTCACAAAGGGAGCCGCGGAGAAAAGATGTTGAGAGAAGATGTCAGGCCGGCTTTAGAAGAAGGCGATGGGCTCCAAGGCCAACAAAAACACCCGAGGGTTGGGCGGCCCTGGTTTCAACTTGGCGGAAATCTTGAAAGTCTTGGCCACCAGCCAAGGGGAATCCCGGTTGTGGGGGGATCTGTCTTTTCTTTGCACCGAGGCAGGATGGGGGAGGCCAAAAAAGCACAGGGTCAGCCAAAGGAGTTGTCTTTTTCCTTTCGTTGCAAAGTGTATCAGTTTCCAAGCAAGACCTATGGATAACTCCAGCCCAGAACCCTTCAGTCCTCAAAACAAGATTCCTGTGGGGCTTCCCTTCTTTCACGGAGACCCTTGAGGGTGCTGGGGGTGGCTTGCCTCTGTCTCCTTGGAGCCGCTTCTGTCCTGGGTTCAAACCATCTTTGCTTCTTCCCTGGGAAAGGCCAGTTGGCCTGGGCCAGGCACGGCTTCCTCAGAGGGTCCAGCAGGCTGATGAACTTGCATTATCTGCAGCCTTTTCATCTTCCTTTCTCCTTCATCTAGAAAGCCCCATTGTTTCTCCCAATTCTTGTACGTTCTCCACTCATGTTTATCCCGGTTTTTCCCAGGATTGTGATGTCCGTCCCACAGCTTTTTTTTTTTTTTGGGGATTTTTTAAAAAATTCTCTTACATACCATTTTAAGTCTACATTCACATAATGGTTATTCTTCTTTACATTTATCATTCTTATACATTTATTATTTCATTTAATAGGTTATAATATACAGTTTGGGTTGCTTTGTTTACCATCTCTTCCTCCGAGGTGGCGCAATGCTTAGAGTGCAGCACTGCAGGCCACTTCACTGACTGTTATCTGCAGTTCAGCGGTTCTAATCTCACCGGCTCAAGGTTGACTCAGCCTTCCATCCTTCCGAGGTGGGTGAAATGAGGAATCAGACTGTGGGGGCGATAGGCTGACTCTGTAAACCGCTTAGAGAGGGCTGAAGACTTATATAAAGTCTAACTGCTATTGCTATTGCTATTATTTTCCCTTTCTTTTCTCCCTCCCTCCCTTCTCTACTTCCTTCCTTCCTCCTCTCCTTCCCCTTCCTTCTTCCCTTACCTCTCCCCTACTCCTACTCTTCCCCTTCCTACCCTCCTTCCTTCTCTTTCTCCCCCTTCCACCCTCCTCTCCTTTCCCTTCCTTCTTCCCTTACCTCTCCCCTACTCCTACTCTTCCCCTTCCCCTTCCTACCCACCCTCCTTCTCTTCCTCTCCCACCCTCCTCTCCTTACCTCTTTCTTCTTTCCCTACTCTTCCTCTCATTCTCTCCCTCTCTCCCTTTCTTTCCCATTATTGTAGGCACCATCACACAGCTTTTTGTATTTTATTTTGTGGGAAGTTAGCACCCGTCTCTCTCCTAGAAGAATGGAATCTCCTGGGAGATGTTGAAAAGGCCGAATATTCTATTTCCCTGGATAAGAAACGGAGAAGCATGTTTTTGGGGCAGGAAACAGACTCACTCTTCATAGCCCCCACCTTTGGGCTTTTCCCTGGCATTTTTGGGCTGGGCCTGTTCTAAGACGGTCCTTGTTTCCCTGTTGAAACTATGGCTAAGTCTGCCGATCTTCTACTTCTTCCTGGCATATTCCCCCAAGGGCAGGGTCTGCTTTTCAGACCATTGAATGCCATTTTGCATGGCCAGCTGCGTCTCCACTGCTTGCTTGTTGAGGGCGTCTTGCCATCTCTGTCTTGGATGGCCACGAGGTTGCCAGTTGCCATTGACTTCTACTTGGTAGGCAAGTCTTGGCCACATGTCTATACCAGCATGTCTATACCAGCAGAGCTGGCCTTCTCTCATCTTCTCTGTAATTGGTGCCACACCAAGATGTTGTCGAATGCTGTCGTTTGTGATGTGGTTGACAAGGGAGATGATGCCCGATACCCAACGGAGCATTTGCATTTCCATGGCATGGAGAGAGCTTTTGGTCCCTGTTGTTGTTGCCCAGTATTCAGTGCCATACAGTGCAACAGGGCAAATCGTTGTCTTGTAAATCTTATATTTAAGACCGGTTGACATAACCCACCGTTGAATTCTTGCCAACACATCCAGGCTGCCTTCATCCTTGCTCGCGCCTCACCATTGATGTCGCTATTCCCTTGGAGGTGGGATCCCAGATACTGAAAAATATGGTTAAGTCTGTCCATATGTTGTGAAATTAAAGGTTTTGCATCATAGCTGGTGTCCATTGTGCATAAATTGTCCTACTTGGGGATTAGCTTCTACTGAAGTGGTTATTAAATTTCGTATACTATGCCCTTTCAACCTTCCAAATATCCATTTAAAATGTTTTGTTTGGACTAAAATTCTATGTGACTCTATTTCCCAACTCTGAAATCTCAAAAATATCAGGTTTCCATTTTGTTTTCTCAAGAACATTTTTTAAAAAAATGTTCAGAAATGCTGAAAAATGACTACGCTCCATTTTTAAAAATGTGAGAAGTGCCATAGAGGTAACATGAAAGAACTCTAAATGTTTTCTGAAACTTTTGTGGATTCTGGTTAGTGGTTTTTGGACAGCATCTACACATTAATGCATTTTCCCCTTTCTATTTTAGAAACAAAGGATCTCTTTATGGAACCCATCAGATAGCTGAAACCTTGTCTTCATACATTTTATTATAGAGCTATTTTTAGATGTTATTACAGTATTTAATTTATATTGGTCTTTGCCCAGCATGGGTAAAAAATTCACTTCAACATTTACAGCTATCGAAGCAAGTGGTTCTTCTAGAAGCATACACCGTGGCATACTGTAAAAACGATGCCATTAAACGCTAAAACATATAATTAATTAATAAAAACAATCCTTTAATCTAGAGCAGGGATGATCTCCAACCTTGGCAACTTTAAGACTTGGGGACTTCAACTCCCAGAATTCCTCAGCCATCCATGCTGCCTAGGGAATTCTAGGAGTTAAAAGGAAGGATGGAAGGCTGAGTCAACCCTGAGCCGGTGAGATTTGAACTGCAGAACTGCAGTCAGCTGAAGTGGCCTGCAGTGCTGCATTTAACCACTGCGCCACCTCGGCTCTTGACTTCGTCTAGGATGGTCAGTTTCCCAGTTGAGCGTTCCAGTGTTCCCAATATATCCCAGCACAAATCAATGGTTTTCTGATTGCTTTGGAGAACTTCCTGCCATCTCAACCCACCGATTATTTTGAAATCCTGGCCAGTTTAAAGTTGGAGAGGATTACGCGACGTAGCTCTTCAAGCAGGCTGCACAGTATTTATGTTGTACGTGCTAATATATGGAACATTTACACAACCCTTCTTGCCAAAACTTCAGAGGGTCGAGCTGCCCTTCATATATGCTTGCCCATATATGAGTTAAAGAACACACGACTGCATTTATGGAAAGTCAAATGACTAAAATAACGTTTTTGTCCAATGCAGGTTTATGCCGTTGTGCTCCACTGGGAGCCTGCAAAGCTGACAGTAGAATTGGACAGTGAGGAGGTTGGGGAGAAACATGGGACAGTCCTGGAGTTTGGGGAAGGCTCTGATGAGGGTCGGAGGCAGAGAGGGGGCCAGGGCCATCTGGGGGTTATGTGCTGCCTCCGGAGCCTCTGGCGTCTAACATCAGTGAGGCAGAAGAACAGTGTGAACCTGTTCCCCGTGTGCACATGTGCAGAGCTGCCAGAAGGCAAGAAGAGTTAAGACAAAAAGGATCGACTGGGAAGTAAGGCTTGGGGATGATTGGCCCCTCCCACAAGACATAAAAGAGGAGAAAATGGGATGTGAGCCTTTGCAGGAAGCAATGAGTTCATTCTGGTCGGTTCAAGCTCTGAGAAGCCCTGTTTGACTCTGTGCTCCATTTGGTCTTGCAAAACTAATTGGCCACGAGGTCTCTGGCAGCGTTTCAAGGGAGAGAAAGGTGGGGGCTTATCAGCCTTTCCCTGAAAGACTTTGGCAGACTTCTGTGGGACTCTTCACAGACTGTTTGTGAATCATTACGGGCTGTGAATGAACATAATTCACAGCCGTCTAAATAAAAGAGGGCTTTTGGGACTAAGATTGTGATTTATGCTTTATCAGGAAGCCCAGCTCAGAACATATGCTTCCAAGTCCAATTGAATTAAATGAGTGTCATGTTCCTTTAATACAAAACTGGAAACTTTCCTTTTATGGAAGGTGTATCCAAATCTTCCAGTCTGTCTTCGGAAGTGAAGAATTAAATCTTACACATTCGGCCATTTCGTTTGAAAACATGATTCCGGGGAAGAATAATTCAACAATAATTTCAAATTCTGCTGTGCAAAAATGTCTCCCACAGAGTGATTCGATAAAAACTCTTCAGAGGGTTTTCAGAAATCAACAGTCTCTTACTGGGGAATGCACGTATTTGGTCTCGCAGAATTATCCAGATAAATTCAAAGGGTAAACTAATGCAAATGTACAGAGACTTGGTGGTGCATTTCACTGAGGTCGGATTTCTTTTTCCTTTAAAGATGTAGAAGGTGCATCAACAACACCCTTGGAATCTCTCGCTTATGTTCCCAATCCACCAGAGAACTGAGATCACACTTCTTCAGTGACCGAGTTCATCAAACAGCCCATCAATTGCGGGGGGCCCCATGGCAAAGAGCGCCAGGAAATAAATCAGTGTTAGTGCGTATTTCTTCATGGTTAGCAGCCTTAGTTTTCCCAGCCATGAATTGACATTTTCCAGGTTCTACAGGCAAAGGAAGGCATTGCTTAAAAAATTTAATGCACCATAAATAATGCAAAAGAGATTGATAATTGGCCCTTGCTTTCTTTGGTTCTCCAGACTCCCGTATTAATTTCATTTCAATTCCGTTGTGAAAGCAAACACTGTGCCAGGGGTGTGTGTGTGTGTGTGTGTTGCATGCACACACACACACACACAAACACACACACACACATTGTGCTCTTTGATTTTCCAGACGTCCTGGTCAATGTTACCTCAGGACTCTACCAGTTATGATATAGGCGGCTACTATATCCTCACATCCAGGTGGGTGGAACAAATGTGTTTGGCCATGAACATTTCAGGGTTGACATTTCAGCCTTTGATACAATGCTGGTTTGTTTTAACAGACCCTGTAATGAAGTGTTGTGCGTTCATCATCGGGCTGTTTGTATCGTATTTCAAAGCCCAGCTGGAATCCATATGACATCATGAGAAAAATGATGTGAGCCGTTCTGGTAATTTTGTCTGAGCTAATATCCTACTTCCCTTGATGTTAGAAAAAAGGATAGTAGGAACTTCTACCTTTTTTTAAAACAACAACAACAACAACAAGAATGCTCCAGAGTATTCATTCACCATTGATGAAATCCAGATAGCAAGGCTGAGTTCCAAAAATTCAATGCGTTCGCACAATAGGAGTTTCCCTTGGGTTAGCTAGGGAAAAAATGGAGCCTTGAGTTGGGGTGGCTTAAAATAAGAAGGGCTTCTTATTTTATGAGTCTGAGAAGGTCCAACATGCAGTCCCAGAGGCCTCCTCGGGAAATCTAGACCTCAATTCCTTTGCCATTCTTGCCATGTAGTAGACAATGACGTTGGGGTTTTAGGAGGAGGAATTCACATTCCTTCTTGGCCACAACAACCCATAGGATGAACTTGAAAGAATTTCTCTTCTAGACTGACCAGGGTGGGCATAAAAAAATGCATCCTATAAGATCATAGAATCAATCATCGAATCAATCATAGAAGTATAGAATCATATCATATCATAGATAGATAGATAGATAGATAGATAGATAGATAGATAGATGGATGGATGGATGGATGGATGGATGGATGGATGGATGGATGGATGATAGGTAGGAAGATAGATGGATGGATGGATGGATGGATGGATGATAGGTAGGTAGATAGATAGATAGATAGATAGATAGATAGATAGATAGATGGATGGATGATAGGTAGGTAGATGGATGGATGGATGGATGATAGGTAGGTAGGTAGGTAGATAGATAGATAGATAGATAGATGGATGGATGGATGGATGGATGGATGGGTGGATAATAGGTAAGTAGATGGATGGATGGATGGATGATAGGTAGGTAGGTAGGTAGCTAGATGGATGGATGGATGATAGGTAGGTAGATAGATGGATGGATGATAGGTAGGTAGGTAGGTAGATGGATGGATAGATGGATGGATAATAGGTAGGTAGATGGATGGATGGATGGATGGATGATAGGTAGGTAGATGGATGGATGGATGATAGGTAGGTAGGTAGGTAGGTAGATAGATGGATGGATGGATGGATGGATGGATGATAGGTAGGTAGGTAGGTAGGTAGGTAGGTGGATGGATGGATGGATGGATGGATGGGTGGATAATAGGTAAGTAGATGGATGGATGGATGGATGATAGGTAGGTAGGTAGGTAGATAGATGGATGGATGGATGATAGGTAGGTAGATAGATGGATGGATGATAGGTAGGTAGGTAGATGGATGGATAGATGGATGGATAATAGGTAGGTAGATGGATGGATGGATGGATGGATGGATGGATGATAGGTAGGTAGATGGATGGATGGATGATAGGTAGGTAGGTAGGTAGGTAGGTAGGTAGGTAGGTAGGTAGATAGATAGATAGATAGATAGATAGATAGATAGAAGGAAGATAGGCAGTCAGGCAGGCAGACAATGGATAATATCTCCTCCTGCCTCTGGATGGTCTGTGCCTCAGTTTCCCTACCAGAGACCTGTGAATTTGAGGGCTCTGGGGAAGAATTTAACTTTTGCCCAGCTCTGTGCTCTTCTCTACACGAAGCTCCAACTCCACAGAAGAGAACGTAACTTTTGCCTGTGGTCCTGACACGGGTAGGAGGGCAACCACGATGGAAACCTGGCCTGAGTCTCCATATGATTGTGCTGGAATAGCCTAAAAGTAGAGGAAGGGGGCTCCACCTGCGATATAACTTAACACAAAATGCTGTTCGCTCCTTAGCGTTCAAGGGAAGATCCTTGCGTGTGGACGTGGGGGCTTCAGCCCGTCCTGAACATTTGAGCTGCGTTAAGACCTGAAGGAAGCCCATAAATCCATGGATGGAAACCAAACCCCACTCATTACTTTCCTCGGCTGAAAAATCTCTCCCCAACCGACGTCCACGGAAAACAGATCCCTTGCCAGATTTGGAGCTTAATAAGCTTTTGGGATCCTTTCTGTTTTCCTTCCTTTCTCCCCTCCCCTCCCCAAGGTTTCAATTTCTCTCTTTGGATTATCCCTTTATTTTTATTTTATTATTATTTTTTTCTCTCCCACATCTGAGTGCGGGAGGAAGCTTGGCTGAGCCTCTCGAGGGAAAGATTGTGGGAAGAGAAGGCAAAAAGGCTCTCCTTTCTCCTGCTCGGCTCTCTCTCTCTGGTTCTGAAAAGTTTTCAAAGATTTGCGGTCTAAATTGTGAACAGGTTACAACCACTCTTCTAGTTCAAAGTTACAACGGCAGTGGAGAAAAGGATTTACAACCGTTCCTCCCATATACGACCTTCAAGTTTCCCCACAATCAGGTGATCAAAATTTGGGAAACTGGCATGTATTGATGATGGTTGCAACATCGCTGATCTTTCCAACAAGCAAAGTCAGTGGGGGAAGGCAGATTCGCTTAACGACCACATGATTTGCCTCTCGAAGTTGTGGGTACTCCAACGCTGGAGGTTTTAAAGAAAAGATTGGATAGCCGGAATGGTATACAGTCTCCTGTTTGAGTAGAGGGTTGGACTAGAAGACCTCCAAGGTCCCTTCCAACTCTGTTGTTTTCTATTCTGGGAAGGGGTTGGACTAGAAGACCTCCAAGGTCCCTTCCAACTCTGTTGTTTTCTATTCTGGGAAGGGGTTGGACTAGAAGACCTCCAAGGTCCCTTCCAACTCTGTTATTTTCTATTCTGGGAAGGGGTTAGACTAGAAGACCTCCAAGGTCCCTTCCAACTCTGTTGTTTTCTATTCTGGGAAGGGGTTGGACTAGAAGACCTCCAAGGTCCCTTCCAACTCTGTTGCTTTCTATTCTGGGAAGGGGTTGAAGACCTCCAAGGTCCCCTCCAACTCTGTTATTCTATTACTCTGGTTTCACGTGACTTCCGTGATTCACTTAACAATGGTGGCAAAAAAATAAATAAATGGCAAAAAATCGGGCATGACTTGCTTAAAAAGCACCTTGCTTAGCAACCAAAGCTCTGATTTCAATTGTAGTCATAAGTCAAGGATTACCAAGTTATTCTCAAATTCCTGACCAATGGAAACTCTAGCCCTAAATAAACCCTTAACTTTTGTTAGCTGAAAAAGAGGGTGTTTGTAACATTCATGGTTATAAAAGAAATAGGAATAGATCTTTCAATGTGTTGACTTTCAGAAATAAAAAGGACCAGAAGGAAGTTGGAAGTCACAAAAAAAACACCCAACAACCCTGGCTTTAGCTATTGTCTCTCTTGCCATCCATTGTGTTGTGTTTCCCCCTGGGCCTTCCCGAGCCCTTCCTCCCCCATTCCTTCTAGGAATCGATCCGATTTATAGCTAACGTTGCACAATGAAGAACTTGGCTAGAACTGAAAGAGAATCGGGCTGCGCAGCTCTTAGAACAGCTTCTTGTTTCTTGAAAGTTCATTCGTAATTCCATGAATGGGCTCCGCCATGAAATCTGAATAGCGTCACTCTGGCTGCCGAATCGCCAATCCCCATATTTCTTGACTTGAATAAAGAGGCTTGGGAAGCATGAAGCGTATATTGCCAAATTATGCCGGCTCTCTACAGACTAGAACTGAGATTCCTTAAAGAGCCGAGGTGGCGCAGTGGTTAGGGTGCAGCACTGCAGGCCACTTCAGCTGACTGCTATCTGCAGTTCGGCGGTTCAAATCTCACCGGCTCAAGGTTGACTCAGCCTTCCATCCTTCCAAGGTGGGTGAAATGAGAACCCAGACTGTGGGGGCAATATGCTGACTCTGTAAACCGCTTAGAGAGGGCTGAATTCTGGGAGTTGAAGTCCGGACATCTTCAAGTTGCCAAGGTTGAGAAACACTGCACCAGGACAAGAAGCATTCAAAGAGAGAAGACACCTAGAACTAAGGAGAAATTTCCTATGAGGACAATTAATCAGTGGAACAACTTGCCTCCAGAAATTGTGGGTGCTCCATCACTGGAGTCCCAAACTGGACTTTCTTCTTCTTTTTTTCTTTCGGATATGTTTCCCTTCTCATCCAAGAAGCTTCTTCAGCTCTGACTGGATGGTGGGGAATGGAAGGATTTATACTCCTTGCAGACAGCTGGTCCTTTGCATCCTTTGAGAGGGTCCTTGAGGCCACTTGGAGGTTTATCTGTGTCCTCGGGGTCACCTGAGTGGTGCAAATGGTCCCTGTAGTCTGCAATTTTTCCCTCTGGAGATCCATTCATCCAAGAAGCTTCTTGGATGAGAAGCAAAGCATCTTCAAAAGAAAAACAAGAAAGTCCAGTTGCCTCCTGAAAAAGCACCTTTGGGGCAACCAGGATCTAGAGGACAGAGAATCTCCACCAACTTCCATCACCGGAGGTTTTCAAGAAGGGATTGGACTGCCCCTTGTCTGGAATGATCTCCGGTCTCCTGCTTGAGCAGGGGGTGGGACTAGAAGACCTTCCGACTCTATTATTCTGTCGATCTCATTCCCCCCAGTTGCTAAAGAGTCCCCCACTCCCTTGATCAGAACCACAGATCCCTCCTGATGCCCCAGAGGCCTCACACTTTGCAGCTGGTTTGCTTCACTGTCAAATATCCTGGGGCTGTGATCATGTCCAGGGCCCAGAGGCCAAAAGGTCTGGACTGATCCCAGATAAACAGGCACACCATCCGTTCGAAGGGTGTGTAGTCTTCCAATGTATTCCTGCAGCTCTCAGCTTCCATCCTCTCGTATAAATTAACCCAGGACTCGGTTGAAGTGTCTGTTTACACTGTCCTCTTGCTTAAAAGCCCCAGCATTCTTCCTCGTTTTCCCTTTCCAGAAAAACCAAGCCACGTAATGTTAAGGTTAAGGCTTCTATTTTCATAATAGTTAGACTTATATACCACTTCCTAGGGCTTCCAGCCCTCTCTAAGCGGTTTACAGAGTCAGCATATCGCCCCCAACAACAATCCGGGTCCTCATTTTACCCACCTCGGAAGGATGGAAGGCTGAGTCAACCTTGAGCCTGGTGGGATTTGAACAGCCAAACTGCTGAACTGCAGTCAGCTGAAGTAGCCTGCAGTGCTGCATTTAACCACTGTGCCACCTTGGCTCTAAGTTATATGATTAATGTGTCCCTGGACCGTGGTTGTTTTCTTGGCCAAGGGGTGAACCATTCGTTTGCAAAACAGAGGTGAGGAACTGTTAGGATGAGGTTGCAACCTCTTCAGGCCATCGACGAGGCTTTGAGGAGAAGCTGATGAAGGAAGAGGGGGAGATGGTGGTCTAGTGGCTTTCTTGCATGCTCTGTGAGAGGAGGAAGGGGCCTTTAGCAATGTCACTCTTTCCCCTGGTTTGATCCTGATAGATTCCTTCATCAACCTCTCCTCAAGCCACGTAATGGGTAGGTTGAGGCTTCTATTTTCATAAATTATATGATCAATGGATCGTGGCTGTCTTCTTGGCCAAGGACTTTCAAGAGTTGCTACTTTAATGTTCGTTGGTGTGGAACTTCTTCTGCTCAGGGACTGACGCATCTTTTAGTCTGAAGACTCTGATGGCCTGAAGGGGTTCATCTAATGTCAGAGTGGGTCTAGTCAAAACTCTTCATCTTGTATGGAGGACTTAGACTGATAGTAATAGAATAGAATAGAATTTTTTATTGGCCAAGTGTGATTGGACACACAAGGAATTTGTCTTTGGTGCCTATGCTCTCATTGTACATAAAAAAGACAAGATACATTCTATAGAATAGAATAGAGTAGAGTAGAGTAGAGTAGAGTAGAGTAGAGTAGAGTAGAGTAGAATAGAATAGAATAGAATAGAATAGAATAGAATAGAATTCTTTATTGGCCAAGTGTGATTGGGCACACAAGGAATTTGTCTTTGGTGCAGATGCTCTCAGTGTTCATAAAAAAGACAAGATACATTCTATAGAATAGAGTAGAGTAGAGTAGAGTAGAGTAGAGTAGAGTAGAGTAGAGTAGAGTAGAGTAGAGTAGAGTAGAGTAGAGTAGAGTAGAATAGAATAGAATAGAAT
This sequence comes from Thamnophis sirtalis, assembly GCF_051295495.1. Classification (NCBI taxonomy): domain Eukaryota; kingdom Metazoa; phylum Chordata; class Lepidosauria; order Squamata; family Natricidae; genus Thamnophis; species Thamnophis sirtalis. The sequence goes on from NW_028261392.1 coordinate 1,366,401, forward strand.
AGAATAGAATTCTTTATTGGCCAAGTCTGATTGGACAGGAATTTGTCTTTGGAGCATATGCTCTGAGTGTACATAAAAAGACAAGATACATTCGTCAAGAATCATAATGTAGATCATTTAATGATAGAATCTATCAGGCTCAAACTAGGAGAAAAGCTATGCCACTAAAGGCCCCTTCCTCCTATCATAGAGCATGCAAGCAAGCCACTAGACCACCCCCTGTCGTCCATTTCCCTTCTTATGCATGGGGGAGGGGGCAGCCCCCATTCTATGGTGGAAGAGGCTGCCCCAGTCCAGGAGGTGGAGGGGCTTCTAAACCCTTGGCTGAAACGCAAGAACAGAGGAAGATGCTCAACTGACAATGGTGAGGGGAGAAGCAGGATGGTGAATGAGAAGTGGTGGCTGAAAGGCCTTGGAGCCAATCAGTGGCAATCAATATACTCCCACTATATCAGAGGGAGAAGGTCTGATGGCCATCATCCCTGTCCTTAACAGAACAGAACAGAATAGCAGAGTTGGAAGGGACCTTGGAGGTCTTCTAGTCCAACCCCCTGCTCAAGCAGGAGACCCTCGACCATTTCAGGCAAATGGATATCCAACGTCTTCTTAAAAACCTCCAGTGATGGGGCACCCACAACTTCTGGAGGCAACTTCTGTTCCACTGATTAATTGTCCTCACTTTTAGGACGTTTCGGTTTTAGTTTTGGTTTCCTTCTCTCCTTGTTTAGTTTCTATCCCTTGCTTCTTTTCTTGTCTTCTGGTGCTTTGGAGAATAGGTTGACACCAAATCTTCTTTGTGGCAGCCTCTGAATATTGGAAGACTGCTATCATGTCATCCCTCGTCCTTCTTTTCATCAGGATACCCAATTCCTGAAATAGTTCATTAGCAATAGCAATAGCAATAGCAGTTAGACTTATATACCGCTTCATAGGGCTTTCAGCCCTCTCTAAGCGGTTTACAGAGTCAGCATATCGCCCCCACAGTCTGGGTCCTCATTTCACCCACCTCGGAAGGATGGAAGGCTGAGTCAACCTTGAGCCGGTGAGATTTGAACAGCCGAACTGCAGAACTGCAGTCAGCTGAAGTAGCCTGCAGTGCTGCATTTAACCACTGCACCACCTCGGCTCTTTTACACGTTTTAGCCTAGGAATAGGTGCTTCCGGACAAAAGTGTTATGGCTCTTCTCATTTTAGCGTTATAGCAGCCTTAATTTATAAAATACCAGATTGCCTTAAATCAAAAGGAGGTTGATTTGGTTAAGCCCTCCTAGTCAAGGTTGGCTGAATTTGATGAGCATTTCCTCATTTCTCCCAAGGGTTATTTAAACACTTGGAAGTGGGAAAATATCCTTCATGACAGACTTATGTAAAGTCTCATGAACTGTAGTTCTTTTTATAAAAAAAGAAAGAGAGGAAAAAACCCAAACATTTCTTGTTTTCCCTTTCCCCCCCCTCAAACAGGGGATTCTGTTTCTGATTACAGAAGCAAGAAATACGCTGTGCAGACATAACTTCTCTCTCATTTTTATTTATTTATTTGGAGACATAATAAGGCCTAGGAACATAGTCATTTTGAGTTATGTTGTTAGAACTCCCAAGGCCTCCATTCAGAAGGGCGGAAATGCTGCCAATCCCTCTTGGAGGATGTCTTCACTGACTCCCAGAGTTGGTTACTGTCCTTCTGTAACTTTCCATGAAGGAAGTTGGCTTCTCCTTTTCCAACAACACAATTTGTACTTTTTCAGCTTTGCCAAATCCAGCCTCTCTTGCAAGCTGGAATCAACTTCTTGTGTAAGCAGGATCCATAATTGATTCTTCTTCTTGTTGTTTCCATCAGCCTTCTCAAGCATCTAGAAAGGGTCGTCAACCTGGGATACCAACCTCAGGGAAGGGCCAGAAAGTTAAGGTAGAGGCCATGATTGAACAAGTCACATGATTGAACTGCCAGATTTTTGGGTTAAAAAGGGCCAGGGCAGTGGTGAAATTCCATTTTTTTTACCACTGGTTCTGTGGGAGTGGCTTGGTGGGCATGGTGTGGGTGTGGCTTGGTGGGCGTGGCAGGGGAAGGATACTGCAAAATCTCCATTCCCTTCCTACTCTGGGGTCAGCCAGAGGTCGCATTTTCCAGTTCTCTGAACTACTCAAAATTTCCGCTACCGGTTCTCCAGAACCTGTCAGAACTAGCTGGATTTCACCCCTGGATCAGGGCTTCAATTATGGCACCATGGACTCCATCTTGACTTTTTTGACCTCTAGATAGGGCAGGTGGCCCTATCTAACCCTAGGTTGGGTAGCTGATAGTCACAAACAAAGTAACATTTCTTTCCAAGAGAGTATTGTGCAGATCAGGCGTACAAATCTTTTCTGAACGTAGACAGAATGTTGTAGGATGAGAAACAAAGGAAGTTGGCTTGTGTGACTGATGGAAAGGAGATGTTCATTGCCACAGATCTAGGGACCCAAAAATGCTCCTGAGTGGCACTTGCATGCTGAAATGCAAGAAGAATCTTTCTAAAGATCTGTAAGGAGCAGACGCTTTGGGCTGTCCATTTCTGAGCGGCTTCAAGGGGAAGATGGATATCCACCTCTTGATGGTCCTGTTGGTTTTTGCTACCAATTGCAAATGTCTGGAACAGAATCAACCTTGCAATCTCTTCCAACACAACAACACAACGATTCCACTTGGGTGGTCCAAATCATGGGGCGGATGGCATTTGCAACAATAAGTGGTCCCACCCTCTTCTAGAAAGAGAGCTGGCGAAAAAGGATTCTCAAATAATTTGAACATTGGGGTTTACACACAAGATGTGGGGCTCTGTGGTATTGGTTGGGTCTCATGCCAACTCTTCCGTTTCAGAGGTGCATCAAAATAAAATGAGCAGCTTGGCGTGTGTGTGTGTGTGTGTGTGTGTGTGTGTGAAAAGGCAAAAACTAGCAAGGGCCAATTTTAGTGAAACCTGCTAAGTTAAGAGTATTATTCCTACTTTGAGAATTAGAATTCCATATCTGGTCTTCAGTAATCCCAAGCACTGTTAGGTGGTAGCAAAGAGATAATGAAAATGTAACCTTCCAGAAATCAAAAGAGGTATTCATTCATTCATTCATTCATTCATTCATTCATTCTTTCTTTCTTTCTTTCTTTCTTTCTTTCTTTCTTTCATTCTTTCATTCATTCTTTCATTCATTTTTTCATTCATTCTTTCATTCATACACATTTAAACTTCTTTATGAACAAAGTGTTGTCCAGGTTTCCCCCCTTTACATCTTCTAATTATGTATAGTACATAATTTTACATCTTTCTTTTTCCATTTTCCATTTCAGTCATCTAATTTTTATTCCACAGTCTCCTGCTTAATTTTAATTCCTTCTTAATATGTTGCCAATATCATTATTTGCCTCTCCAAGTTAGTCACATTTAACATATCATTTCCATCTGTTATTCTAGTTTACTGTTAATAACATGCATCCTCAAATTTAATCTTGTATATTAAACATTTTGTTTAATTAGTTATCCACAAAGAGTAATTTTAATCTATTCCCCACACATTGTGTTAAAACGTAAACCTTTGGCTCTATGCACTAAATTTCACTCTATTCTAATTAACAAATCCTTCTCTTTCTTTCCTCCTTTTAACCATTTTTTTCCTAGTCTCTCAGGCACTTTATTTCTCTTGTAATCTTTTTTCTTCATTCTTAACACATTTCTAGCGCTGTCCCAGCCCAGAATAACTCAGAACTGGTAGACTAAACCCCTGATGGTGGACCTATGGCATGGGTGCCAGAAGTGGCATGTAGGGCCAATATCTCTGGGCCACTTCCAGCACCCATTGCCAGTTGCTCTTCTTCAGCTGGTCTTTGTGTGCGCATGTGCACCAGAAACGGGAAGACCAGGTGACCAGCGCACATGCGCAGGCCAGAAACTGGAAGCTCAGCTTCCCAGTGTGCACAGACCTTCCAGGGAAATGCTCTTCCGATTTCCGGCACTCCATCATGCGCATGGCTCTGCTCCCGCTTCAACACTCAGGGCTGAAAAGGTTCACCAACACTGGCCTAAAGGAAAACCTTTGAATTTTTAACGATGAAAAACGAGTATTTAACTTCTAGCAATAGCAGTTAGACTTATATACCGCTTCATAAGGCTTTCAGCCCTCTCTAAGCGGTTTACAGAGTCAGCATATCGCCCCCACAGTCTGGGTCCTCATTTCACCCACCTCGGAAGGATGGAAGGCTGAGTCAAACCTGAGCCGGTGAGACTTGAACAGCCGAACTGCAGATAGCAGTCAGCTGAAGTGGCCTGCAGTGCTGCACCCTAACCACTGCGCCACCTCGGCTCTAGATAGATAGATAGATAAGAGATATGGATAAATAGATAGATAGATAGATAGATAGATAGATAGATAGATAGATAGATAGATAGATAGCAATAGCAATAGCAGACTTATACACCGCTTCATAGGGCTTTCAGCCCTCTCTAAGCAGTTTACAGAGTCAGCATATTGCCCCCAACAACAATCCGGGTCCTCATTTCACCCACCTCGGAAGGATGGAAGGCTGAGTCAACCTTGAGCCGGTGAGATTTGAACCGCTGAACTGCAGATAACAGTCAGCTGAAGTGGCCTGCAGTGCTGCACTTTAACCACTGCGCCACCTCGGCTCTTAATGTCTTCAATGTCTTTAATATACAGGAACAGATTTATAACTAACATTAAACCTATTTAATGTTAACCTATGAAAGAAGACCCTATTTAATATACATTTCATTTGTTCGGAAATGTGTGCCTGTTTGTGCCTGGGTAGGAAATTCCGCTAAGGTTTGTGTTTTTTTTTTTTTAGTAAAAAGTCTGCTCCTGAGCAAATATATAAGGTATTAAGTTATCCTTAACAAGCAATTCAACATTTGATGTTAAATTTTTAATGCAAATGGTTGGGGTTTTTTTTTTTTGCCATTTCAGCAGCTGCTTCAATTTCACTCCCTAAAATGGGAATGTCCGATGGAAGAATTTAAACGAAGTAAAATGAACACTCAGCCAAGCTCAGGAAGGGAAGAGATCTCTTCGATGTCCCGAAGATGCTTTTTCAAACGGCAACTGGACTTCGTTGAAGGCGTTTCGCTTCTCATCCAAGAAGCTTCTTCAGCTCTGACAGGGATGGTGGGGAATGGAAGCTTTAGTTTAGTTTTAGTTTAGTTTATTGTCATTGAACATGGTACAACGAAATTAAGTGCCGTCTTCGGTGTACATCATAACTATAAAAATAAAAACACAAAAACATACCCGGTACATCCTTTAGTTCCTATGTAATTGAAATTGAAAACCTGATATTGCACTATACCAGAAAATTCAATATGGTTACTGCCCTGGGATAGAAGCTGTTTTTCAGCCTATTTTAGATATAGATATAGATACTTTATTTGTATGCCGCCCTTTTCCCTGAGGGGACTCAGGGCGGCTCACAATTCAGGGGGAGGGAGGACAAACAAGGTACAAACATAAAACAATACATCATTAAAAAGCACAACAGTCATACTATTCGAGTGGGGTTGAAATCTTTAGCCCCAGGCCTGTCGGGACAGCCAGGACTTAAGGGTTACGCGGCAGGTCTGGAGGGTGGTGAGGGTACGGATCTCCATGGGGAGTTCGTTCCAGAGGGTCGGAGCAGCCACCGAGAAGGCTCTCCTCCGGGTAGCTGCCAGTCGACATTGGCCGGCTGATGGAATTCGGAGGAGGCCTAATCTATGGGATCTTATTGGCCTAGTGGAGGTAATTGGTATTTGATCTTGTTTTGATTGTCCTGTACCGGCTGCCAGATGGTAAAAGTTCAAAAAAAAATGATTGCCCAGGAGGAGATGGATCTTTAAGGATGTTTTGAACTTTCTTAAGGCAACGGGAGCTATAAAACTCTTCCAAAGAGAGGAGAAGGCAACCAATCTCCTCTGGGGAAATGATCCTCATCCTTTTTGGATGAGAAGTGAAGCATCTTCAAGAAAAAAAACCAAGAAAGTCCAGTTGTCCTTTGAAAAAGCCCCTTTGGGACAACCATGACTTGGATGACGGAGAATCTCCATAGACAAATCACTTTGCTGTTAAGGGTCTAAGATCAACAGGCAGCAGATGGAGTCAACTGGGTGTAGATGCAATGAAGCCATCTTCTCATTGAGTCTATCAACTATCGATAATGGATGAAACTAACCAAGGAGAGCAGCTACCTAGAAGTAAGGAGGAATCTCCTGACGGTGAGAACAATCAACCAGTGGAAAGATTTGCATTCAAAAATTCTTTGCCCCATCACTGGAAGTTTCCAAGAAGAGACTGGTCATCCATTTGTCTGAAATGGTATGGTGTCTTCGCTTGAGAAGAGGGCTGGACTAGAAGATCTCCAAGATCCCTTCCAACAAACGATACCTGTTATTATTTTCAAAGATAGCAACTGCGTCTACTGTGGGAAAAGACTCACTTCCCAAACGCCATCACTCTGCTAAACAAATGATTCCCTCACCACCATCAAACTATTCACTAAGGCTGCATTACTCTTACTATTAGTCTTCTCATCGTTCCTATCACCCATCTCCTCCCACTGATGACTGCCGGAGTTTAACCTTGTGGCTTGTATCCTTAACAATTTATATTGATATTGATTGTTTCCTGATTGCTTATTTGTACCCGATGACTATCCTTAAGTGTTGTACTTGATGATTCTTGACGAATGTATCTTGTCTTTTTACGTACACTCAGAGCAGATGCTCCAAAGACAAATTCCTTGTGTGTCCAGTCACACTTGGCCAATAAAGAATTCTATTCTGTTCTATTACTATCAGTCTAAGTCAGTGTTTCTCAACCTTGGCAACTTGAAGATGTCCGGACTTCAACTCCCAGAATTCCCCAGCCAGCATTCGCTGGCTGGGGAATTCTGGGAGTTGAAATCCGGACATCTTCAAGTTGCCAAGGTTGAGAAACACTGGTCTAAGTTTTCCATATAAGAGGAAGACAAAGAGTTTTGACTAGACGCACTCTGACATTAGATGAACCCCTTCAGGCTATCAGAGTCTTGAAACTAAAAGTTGCGTCAATCCTTGAGTAGAAGTTTCGCACCAACGAACATTGAAGTACCGAAAGTCCTTTAGACAAGTGAAAGAGAGCGTGTGAGAAAAAGGGGAAATTTTCGTCTTCTGCTGCGGCTTAGCATCTTGGTTCCAGAAAGTTTCACGCTCTCCTGTCTGATCTAGCGCTCCAAGAGCATTTCTCTTTCTTGTAAGGCCAAAGTGTTAAAAAGAAAATCTTATTATATTATCCAGACAATTATTCCTGGGAATCGTATATATATTGAATTAAAATATTTTGCTGGCTTTTGGCAGGCGATTAAACTGTCAACAGAAGAAGCCTGAATGGGAGACAAAAGCTCAGCATATGTTCTGGGTGAAATAATTAGAGATTAAAACAGGGGAAATCAAGTCAAGATGGGCCAACGTTAAAAATAGCTGGGGATTCAATCATGCCGTTGGGGGCCGCCATTTTGAGTTTTTGTGAAACTCTCTTCTTTTTCCCAAATTGAACTATTTGCATTTATTAGTTTGTCAAACATCTACAAGATAACAGGTATAAGTATAAACATGGACATGAACACAGGAAATGAGTCCAAGTAAATGGGGAAAGTAGGAGAGGGACGGAAGGCACGCTGGTGCGCTTATGCAGGCCCCCCTTTAAGGACCTCTGAGGAATGGGGTGAGGTCCGCGGTAAGCAGTTTGAGGTTGAAGCTGTGGGGGGTTTGAGGAGGTAACAACGGAGTAAGGTGGAGCATTCCAGGCGTTGACCACTCTGTTGCTGAAGTCGTATTTCCTGCAATCGAGTTTGGAGTGGTTTCCCTTGAGTTTGTATCTATTGTGTGCCCGTGTGGTTGAAGCTGAAGACGTCATTGACAGGTAAGACCTTGTAGCAGACAATTTTGTGCACTGTGCTTAGATCATACTGCAGACAGCACAATTCCAGATTGTCCAAACCCAAAATTTCAAGTCTGGTGGCTTAGAGAATTCTATTGTGAGTAGAGGAGTGGAGGACTCTTCCCGTGAAATACCTCTGGACCCGCTCAATCATGTTAAATATAACGGCAGGATAGCCAACAATGGCCTCCTTCTGTTTCCAAGAAAAACAGTCAGATTACATTGATGCTCAAAGACTTCACCTTGATTCAAATGTCCTAAGGCCTTCGAGAATTCCTAAAACTAAATAGACTGGTGAAGGATTTTTCAAGACTGAAAGACGTGTGAGAGACGAGCTGTGGTCCATTAAAAAAGTCCTCCAACAGGCATCTTATGACTGAAACAGACATAGAAGTGTGGGAAGTTATCATCCAGCCCTCTCCCAGAAAAATGAAATATCCTAGGAAATATTGAAAAGGCAGAATGTTTCTCTGGATGCGAAAAGAAGCATGTTTTAAAAGACAGAATAGTTGCCTATAGCTTTCTGCCCATCCCCAGCTAATGGGCCATTAAGATGGCCAGGCTAGCCCCACTTTACATAATAAAGACTTCTCCTCACTGCAGCTGTAGGGGGAAGGGATATTACTCAACTGACCACAAGGCATCTGAGAACTCATCACAGCCTAGAGAGTAGCCCCCTGCATGGCACCATGGGAGTCTGACAACCAATCAGAATACATTTCTTACACAGGAACAGGAAACAGAGAGGTGGGACTAAACGGTATAAAAAGCCTAGCAAGCCCCTTCCTCAGCCTTTTCTTCTCTTCTTCTCCATCAACATTGAAACATGTGACCACCTTTTCTGTTCAGGGCTCAAGCCATGTGGCCCTGTCCATTAATAAACCATCTTTCCCAGCAGCCTCCATGTCTCCAGTGTCTTCTTCCCCACTTGGAGCTGAACCCAGAAGGACATTTCTTTCAACAGAAGCATAACAGAATAACAGAGTTGGAAGGGATCTTGGAAGTCTCCTTGTCTTCAAAACCTCCAGTGATGGAGCACCCAGAATTTCCGGAAGCAAGTTGTTCTGTTGATTAATTGTTCTCACAAGCTGGAAATTTATCCTTAGTTCTAAGTTGCTTCTCTCCTTTCCATCCATTGCTTCTTGCCTTGCCTTCAGGTGATTTGGAGAATAGGTTGACCTCTTCTTCTTTGTGGCAGCCCCTCAAGTATTGGAAGAGCGCTATCATGTCACCCTAGTTCTTCTCTTCCCTAGACTAGCCAGGCCCAGTTCCTGCAACCGTTCTTTGTATGTGTTCACTTCCAGGCCCCTCATCATCTTGGTTGCTCTTCTCTGCACTCTTTCTGTTATGTATTCTGAAACCTTCAAAAGGGCTGGCAACAGCTCTGCTGCTCCCTGATTGGGTAGGACGCAGCAGAGGCTGTTGCTAGCCTTCCCTAACAGCTAATCTTCCCTGATTGGCCGAGGTACTGCTTCAGCAGTTGCTGTGCAGTACCCGGCCCCTGATTGGTTAATGTGATTGTTACAACTACTATAAATATTGGGCGCGTTTTGTGAAACCACGAATCGTTGTCATCTTACTTCTGTAATAATAAAGACCATCTTACTGGCCATCCATGGCTCCTGCGTTTCCATCCTCCCAATACTTAAAACTGGCGACGAGGATGGGATACGCGATTCCCGCAGGGCCTGGAACAAGAAAAAACAGCCAGTCGCAGCCACCTCTACCTTCGCACAACTCCAGAGGCTACCTTCCAGCAGCAGCAGCAGCAGCTGTAGCCACCGCCGTTGGAGCCTGCCAGCGTATCCGCCAACTTGGCATCGATCAGACGCGGCCTCCGTCCGCCCGAGGGGGTGTTCCGCACTCGCCTTGGACGGAGCGCCGCCGATGCGCAAGGACCCTCCCAATACCTAAAACTTTCTAGAGTCTCGACATCTTTTTTTTATATCGTGGTTTGCCAAAACTGGATGTAATATTCCAAGTGTGGCCTTACCAAGGCGTTATACCTGGTAAATGTAAGCCCTCTCCAGCCAAACGTTTCCAAATATTACCAAACACAAGATAAGAGAATGAATTTCCAGGCTAAGCATAGAATAGCAATAGCAATAGCAATAGCAGTTAGACTTATATACCGCTTCATAGGGCTTTCAGCCCTCTCTAAGCGGTTTACAGAGTCAGCATATTGCCCCCAACAACAATCCGGGTCCTGGATGGATGGATGGATGGATGGATGGATGGATGGATGGATGGATGGATGGATGGATAGATAGATAGATAGACAGACAGACATAGATCAATAGGATGATAGATAGATGGATAGATAGATAGACAGACAGACAGACATAGATCAATAGGATGATAGATAGATAGATAGATAGATAGATAGATAGATAGATAGATAGATAGATAGATAGCAATAGCAGTTAGACTTATATACCGCTTCATAGGGCTTTCAGCCCTCTCTAAGCGGTTTACAGAGTCAGCATATCGCCCCCAACAACAATCCGGGTCCTGGATGGATGGATGGATGGATGGATGGATGGATGGATGGATGGATGGATGGATGGATGGATGGTTGGATGGATGGATGGATGGATGGATGGATGGATGGATAGATAGATAGGTAGATAGATAGACAGACAGACATAGATCAATAGGATGATAGATAGATAGATAGATAGATAGATAGATAGATAGATGATAGATAGATAGATAGATAGATAGATAGATAGATAGATAGCAATAGCAATAGCAATAGCAATAGCAATAGCAATAGCAATAGCAGTTAGACTTATATACCGCTTCATAGGGCTTTCAGCCCTCTCTAAGGGGTTTACAGAGTCAGCATATCGCCCCCAACAACAATCCGGGTCCTCATTTCACCCACCTCGGAAGGATGGAAGGCTGAGTCAACCTTGAGCCGGTGAGATCTGAACAGCCGAACTGCAGAACTGCAGTCAGCTGAAGTAGCCTGCAGTGCTGCATTTAACCACTGCGCCACCTCGGCTCAGAAGTATGGAAATAAGGGTGATTATGTTAATTGTCATCTTCTCCCTGAAGGAGAAGAGGCTTTAGAAAGAAAGTCAGGATTGCTAACTTTGATCCTCCTTAATATTATTGGGGGAAGGGGGTGTGTGTGAGAACTTACTGCTGTCAGAGTTTCAA